>NC_140965.1:38598873-38693873 GCF_056783735.1 Eptatretus burgeri
AAAAAAAAACAGGGAGTCTGGAACACTGACGCTAACAATTACCTTGACTTGTTTCGACTTATGAGTAACTTACAAGTAACGTGTGTGGAAGTGTGTCAACGATCGCGTAACGTGCCTACAACACGTTACTCATAGGTTAGAAATAAATTTCGGGTACGCTAAACATTACCTCGACGTGTTTCGACTTATGAGTAACTTACTAGTAACGTGTGTCGACGATCGCGTAACGTGCCTACAACTTATGGCCAGCATTATGCGGAACGTGTGAGTCATACGCTGGCATACGTCGAAAAATTTCAAGCATGGAAAATTTGTCTAACACCTTGGCGTACTACGACGTATGCCAGCGTACAAAGACGTATGCCAGCGTACTACGAAAAAAAGCCAGCATACTACGACGTATGCCAGCATGCTCTTGACGTGTTTGCCAGCGTTTTAGCCAAATTTTGCATACGTCAGGCTACATTTTGCTGGCTAAATCGTCAAGGTGTGACGGGGCCTTTAGAACCCTATTGTTGTGCACCCATTTGAATGGGCAGCCATTTTTCCCCAATTCATCCTTCTATATAGAGTACTACCATACTCCATGATAAGCTAGTGGGAGGAAGGAGACTTTTGGACCAGCCTGTAGGTAATTATTAATTTGTCTCACAGCACAAGTTTGTGTTGGACGGAAAGTGATGGAGGAGTCGGCAATGCTTCTTTCTCCTTGTGCCCCTGGTGGGACAGTGAGGATCCCACCCTCGAAGAATGCTGTCTCACTTAGGTTGAGTTGGGCTGTCTAAGGAACCATCGCTCTGGGCACCAGCCGGTGTCACCATCCAGTTACTTTCAATGTGCACCTCACCTTTCACCAAACCTGACGAATGCTCCATCACAAGGAACCTTGATGCAGAAGGAGGCTATTGGGCTCATCATGCCTGTGCTACCTCAACACCACATTAATTAAATATATCAACTTATCAACATATGTTCACTGAAAAGAGTGGAGATGTGGTGGGGAGAAGCCGAGTAGGGTTTTTTGTGGAGGCGATCGGGGTGCAGGTAATGAAGATATTTGTAGGGCAAGTATTTCTTCCAATTTTTTTTAGCCAATTTTTTTGTTAAAAACCAATACAAACACAAAAGAAACTAAAACGGCACTCAATAGGGCACATACCTCCACCAGGCTGAACAGTGGACATTTTGTATCCCACCGATGGGCCAAAATCGAATTGGCTTGTTCTTGTCATCTAACCAACTCAACCATCAAATTTTGGCTGAATCCGTCCATAACCTTTTGAGATATTGTGCTATTTATCCAGTTTTAAACCCTATAACTCAAAGGAGAAGAATCACTTGAAAAATTCTCAGATCCAGATTCGGATCATCACCAAAATCTAATCAATTCTTCCTTGTCATATATCCAACCTGTCCACCAAGTTGCGTCCGAATCCATCCACAACCTTTTGAAATATTGTACTATATATTGTTTTTAGCCAATCTCTCAATGGTGAAGAATAACTTTTTTACATTCTTGTATCCAGATGCAGATTCGGACCTTCACCAAAATTGAACCAATTCGTCCTGGTCACACCCGCAACCTGTCCACCAAATTTCGTATGAATTCGTCCACAACATTTTGAGATATGCTGCTCACAAACAGACAGACAAACAAACAGGGATGAAAACATAACCTCTGTCCACCTTCGGTGGCAGAGGTAATTATGACCTGGTCGTTGCCCTGTTTCCACCACTGACAGAGGTGAAGATCGGATAAACTGCCTTCGCTGTCGGAGTTCCACAATCTGTGTATCCGCTTGCCTGAGGTGACACATGCACAAACCACCATTTAAACACGTGATCCGGCACTATTCTCGCCAGAAAAGGCTCATTTTATGGTGCAGCAAAATGACAATAATGAGTTAAAATATGGCAAACTGAAACATTTTTTCCTATCAAACGCAATGTAAAATCAGCGATAAGAACAGTGGCAATGAGAGAAATGCTGCAAGCTAACTACCAGATCAAAATTAGAGGGAAAAGAAAAATAATCCAACATGGATACCTTGTGTTTACTCATAATGCAGCCTCATTACTTAAATAACTTGATCTCAATGTCGTGAAATTTTAATGACACTATAAAACCTGGGTTCTTTACAAGACATAGTTATCCAATTATAATTTTGAGAATAAGCTTATCCTTTCTGACATTTTGACAAAGGTAAAACGAATTAAGTCATCAAAATGAAGAACATCATAAACCAAATAACTATACAGTACTAAAAAAAATAGCCCCGTCGGGGACTGATGGTTATTTCCCCAAGAGGCAGGGTAAAAATGAAGGATTAGAGGGAAAGGGCCAGGCCCCCCGTTCCTGAAGTGGTATGGTCATGGGGAACAGAACTTAAGTTAACGGCATGGTTCGTAAGCTTCATGATGAGGTTTGGTCAGCATCTGGCCGTCGGTTTCGAAGAAGATTTTAAAATAAATTAAATGAATTTGAGGCGAAACGCCCCTTTTCAGACTCTTATCAGAGGTGGATCCATATGGGGTGCACAACCTCATGATATGTTACTGTCATGATGCATCATACCAAATTTGGTCTGTATCAGTCATGTAGTTTGTGAGGAAAATATGTTTTGTGAATATGAGGGATTAGGGGAGGGACCTTTCCCTCCTTTCCCTCCTTTCCCTCCTTTCCCTTTCCAGGAGAGATATGGCCATGGGGAGCACAATTTAAGGTGAAGACATGGTCACGATGCCACATGGCCAGTTTGGTCTGGATCCAGTTGTCGGTGTCTGAGAAGATTTTTCAATGAAATACCAATGTTTGTGGCAAAAACCCCCCTCAATGGGCATATCTGGATGGGGAACACAAGCCCATGAGACCTCACTGTTCTGATGCATCGTAGCAAATTTAATCCTTACCGCTCAGGTAGTTGTGAAGATGTTTTTAATGAAAATGAGGGATTTGGGGGGAGGACTGTGACCCCCTTTCCGGGGGAGATACAGCCATGAGGAGCACCACTTCAGGTTAGGGCATTGTCTCGACGCCTCGTTGCGAATGTGGTCTGGATCTGTCCGGCGGTTTCTGAGAAGATTTTTGAATAAAATACCAATATTTGGAGCAAACCCCCCCCCCCCCCTCCGGATGGGGAGCACAACCCCATGAGACCTTGCTGTCTCGATGCGTCATACCAAATTTGATCCATAATTGATCAGGTAGTTTGTGTGAAGATGTTTCAGTCAAATGTTAACAGACGGACGTACGTACGGACGGCAGGAGACAAGGACCCATTCTATGACTTTCTTTCGGAGAAATAACCTCAAAATGATAACTGTACATCATGAAAAATGCCCAAATCTGCAATAAACCTTGAAATTGAAACACAGGTATCACTTGTATGTTTGTGAGGAATTTACAAACTGTGAATGCATTTTAAGATATTCTATTTTCATCAATTTCTGTATGCATCAAGATATTTCAAGGCAAAACTAGCATCCGTTGAAGACAAAGTCTTCGATATCCCCCGACATAGTAAATGAGGATTAACAAACTTATATTCCCTAAGCGTGTGCAATATGTATGTGAAGTTTCCCCTTGATCTGTCCAGCCATTCTGGAGAAGATGATTGAATGTTTTAGGGTAAATTCAATATGGCCACCAAACCATGTGACCTATCAATTAGAAATTAACAAACTTCTGAAAGGATGTCTTGGGGTAAGTATATGTAAAATTTTGCCTCAATCTGTCCAGCCCGTTCTGGAGAAGAAGATTTTTAAAATTTATTAATTTTCAATCCAAGATGGCTGACGAACCATGTGACCTATGACATCATAAATTTACATTCTGCCTCCAATCCTCCAGTGGAATACGTGTGTGAAGTTTCGTGTTAATCGGATGAGGTGTGTTTTCTATCCAAGATGGCCGCCAAACCATGTGACTTGTGATGTCATAATTTTTACTATGTATGCAGACATGATGGAAGATGATAGTTGCAAATTTTCACTTCGTTAGGTTATGTGATTCCAGAGAAAACATTATTTAATATTTTTCTTGAATCCAACATGGCTGCCAAATCATGTAACAATTAATTAGAAAATATCAAAAAGCACCAGTTCACCACTTGCTTGATATGTGTACCAAACTTCGTAAATATATCTTGAGGGGATTTGTAGTTAAGCTCCGGAAACGAAATGTGATGGACGGACGGACGGACGGACAGACGGAGCCCATTTCTATATCCCCCGCCAACTTCATTGGTTGGTGGGGGATAATAAGTTAAAAAAAAAGTATGCCAATTTGCAGTTTTCTTGCTTGGTGACGTTATACAGGACATCCCCAATGTTGTCACTTCACGTATTAGATATTGTAGAAATGATAAGCTTTGTTAATGTCACATTATCTCCATCTCTATGTCGATGAAAGGATGGTGTGTCTCATTTCCGATCTTCTCTCTCAACTTTTGTGCAGTCACCAAACTTTATGATAGGGATAATTAACAGTCTTACAATTCTGCTTACGGCCTCCAAATTTACTTACAGCTCCGACATTTATCCTATTCGGCTCAATAACAAGTAGAGACTTTTCTCCAAACATTCGCCACCTGGGCGATGGCAAGGCATTCTTGTGGGTGGCACTTCAACACCAAACCTCATAGGATCATTGGTGTTGTTCTACGAACCTCCAGTGCGATAAGATCCCATCATCCCATCACTCATCCTTGACGGGTATATTCGCTAATTCTACATGATTTTCTTCCTCTTCGATGCACTTTGTACTACGATCTTATGATCCCAGCGCAGAAGCCTTTCTTCTCAGGTGTTCTTAATGCAGTGGGTGTGAAACAGTTCTTAAACAAACAGTTGTTAAACTGTTCAAAACATGCAAAACGTCTTCCAACAAGTTAGTTTTTCATTTTAAGGAATATATGTAACTCGCATGGACTTAAATTTGTTGAACAGTGGGTGAGGCATAACTTCCCTCTCCAAGGACACTGACAGATCATGGACAATGTTTTGCATGTGGCGCAGAATTGTGATGGTTGATGGCATCATTGAGAAAAGCTGGAGTTTTTGGTTGTTGGAGTAAAAGCTGGTGCTGGAAATTATTTGTGGATTTATTGTGCATTTTACTTTTGCATCACCCTGACAACTTGGATACCTTCTTTACATTGACTATGCCCTCGGCAACGATGCCATAGTTTGAATTACTGGACGAAACAAATACTTTGAGAAATGTGACTTTACTGTCTGGACATAAGTAATTGGATAGCTGGTATCCATGAAATTTTGCGATGTAGACGTTTCACTTAAAATGTTTGAGTGAGGTGGCAAGTTTTGGGATGAATCTCATAAGTAGAGTAGCACACAGTGGTATTTATGCCACACCAAGGTTGGGGGGGGGGGGACTGGAGTCGTAGATAATCAAAACCTAATCACCCCCCCCCCTCCAAACCACCTTTCCATCCACCAACCAAGTTCCATCCACTTTGCATTGGATCAATATCTGAAATTTTTTTCTCCATAGGGGTTGTGCCAAGGTATGTTTATGCCAAGTCTATTCAGCATTGGTTAAAAAAGAAAAGCTTGGTGTGCCAAATATGTCAATTTTGCAACTGATTATGACTGTTGACCCATGTAAATCAAAAAGAAGACACCAGAGCAATGCATGTCGACTTCACTCTGTAAAGGCTGTAGTAATGCATCATTTTCCAATGCTTGTCTGAATTGGTGTAAATGCAGAGGCATGGCATGCCAAAAACATTAATTTTGTGACTAATTTTGACCTTTGAACCCTATATTATCCCCCAAGATAACTCTAATCAGAAAAAAATTTCTCTCAGCATCCCGAAAGGAGCTGTTTGAAAGCACTTTGTGCCAAATTAAATTTTTCACTGACATAAATACAAGAGTGAGTAATTTTTAGCATTTCCACTTTGACCCATCATCAGAATGGGGGCCTGAATCAAAAAAAAAAATTGATAACAGCAGTCTGGGTGTATTGGACCAAGTTACTATCGTGCCAAATTTGGAGAGGATTGATTCAGAAATGAAGGAACTGCGTACAATTGTAATTGCTGAAAGAAAAGAAAGAAAGAAAAAAAAGAACAAAGAATACAAGTTCTCTGAGGACACAGCCCCCAACCACACCTCAAAATGGGACATGTATATTTTACATTTTAATTACTAAGTAACTCAATAAAATTATAATTAACTCAAGGTGGTATGTTGGTGCAGTAATATAGGTCGTGGAAATGGTAAAGTGTACATTTAAAAATAATGGTTCCCCAACAAACACAAACCTGTACTTTTGTCTCCCATAAAAAAAAATTAACAATTGCCTAAAGGGAGGGGGAGACAATCATAAACACCAAAATATTACCTAATACAGGGTGTCACAAATTACCACTCCTAATTCAAGCAATAAGAACAAACAATCGGATTCCAGACCATTGCAAGGACTTGTTTTGTGCGATGAATTGTGCGTGGTGTTTGCGTGCTGGTGTGTTATGCAATTAATAGCAGTCATAATTAATATGTTCCAACATATAATTAAGAGACGGACTGACATTTTAATTGTATGTATTTAATATTAGACGTATTCACGTTTCAATGCTACACAATTAATAGATGTACTCCTGTTCCAACGGTACGTAATTGATTGAAGTACTCACATTCCAATGGGATGTCATTAAAAGACGTACTTATGTTTCAATAGTACGTAATTTATAGATGGACTCACATTCCAATGGTATGTAATTAAGACATACTCACGTTTCAAACGTTTCAATACTCACTCAAGTTCTGTACGGACACACACACACACACAAACAGACAAACAAACAAAGGGACCCAAATGCAATACCCTTTCCTCTGGCGAGGGGAATAAAAAGGAATAATGAAATGGGATACAATGGAGCGGTTTGCTGCATGCGAAAGGTTATTTCTCAAAGTTTTATTTCCTTCATTTCCTTTTCCAGGTGTCTCCTGGGACACCTGACATCACATTTACTGCAAATGGCATCCCCAAAAGAAAAAGCGCAGTCTGTTACCTGGTTTTAAGGGACCAAATCAGCTGCACTGGTTCAACAAAATTTCAGGATGACCTATTATATGGAAGGCAGCTACCACCGAGGAAAACCATTTGTGCGACACAAAAAGGTTATGGAGATAGGTAGCATCGTGCAGAGGAAGGGGGTAGGTCGGCCAAGCGCAAGTGGTGAGGACGTTGAACACGCTCGTGAAAGGTCAGCGCACAATCCCCATACGTCCATTCAGATTTGGATTCAGATCTTGAAAAATGTTGACCGTAAAACGTTGAAAAATGTTCTTTCACATGCTGCAAGCCATATTGTTGTTTCCCATTTCATTATTTTATTGTTATTGTTATTATTATTATTATTATTATTATTATTATTATTATTAAGGTTTGCATTTGGAACAGCAATTTGTTGACCACCCTGTACATTTGGATCGAGAAGAGGATGAAGAACAAATTTATCTCATACCTTTCCAGCCGTTTGAACTTGTTCCCTTATATCTTCTTCTCCTTGACCTGCTGCCCTGGTCGCATTATGCTTCATGTCAGATGGAGCACATGGTTGAGGAGTTTGCATACTCTCCACTTCCACAGCTACTTCTTCCCAGTCATCAAACAAACTTTGTACACTGAAACTCAATCCTGGTCGTTTCCCCAACTGAGCTTTCATATCTACATTATTGGCCTTAAACTCATTGCTGACTGGCACAGGCATCAGAGCAGCTTGTGAGGTAGCTTTATCTACTGTGAGGCAGGCAGTTGGAACCTTTTGTGAAAGAATAGGTAAGCAAGAGTGAACAGATTGTTTAGGACTGTAATTGTTGGTTCTACTCTTACTTGGTCGACTACTTGGCTTGATCATTTTGGGGCTGAAGAAGGCCGCACCGACGTATATCCTCGGCTTAACTCTCGATGTCGTATCCTGGTCCTGCTTTGAAGTCAGGCGAACCCCAATTTCAGCAACCGTTTTAACACCGAGTTCATCCTGGTGTGAAATTTCATTTTCAATATTTTTCATTCCTTCTCGAGAAACCTCCTCTCTCATACTTCCTGGACTTGCACCTTCCGTTTTCCTTTTATTAAAAACCCTTTGTTCATCCTCACCTTCCTGCTCTACTTCCTGGAACTGTTTTCGCAGTTCAGACAGTGACACCATCTTTGACACCTTCTGATATTGTCCTTCATTGTTGTTGGTTCCTTCTTGTTTACAGTCAGGCTTTGATTTCCATAAGACTCGATTCTTAGTATTATCTTTGTGCATTACACACTTCTTAGCACGATCCTTCTGCTGCTCCGCGGCGACCTTCTGTGACACTCGCATCTGCGCGGAGACCGTCTGTGACACTCGCCTCTGCGCGGAGACCTTCTGTGACAATCGCCTCTGCGCGGAGACCTTCTGTGACAATCGCCTCTGCGCGGAGACCTTCTGTGACAATCGCCTCTGCGCGGAGACCTTCTGCGATACCCGCCTCTGCGTGGAAACCGTCTGCGATGCGCGCTTCACCGTGGCGACCTTCTGTGACGCCCGCCTCTGCGCGGACACCTTCTGCGATGCCCGCCTCTGCGCGGAGACCTTCTGCGATGCCCGCCTCTGCGCGGAGACCTTCTGCGATGCGCGCTTCACCGTGGCGACTTTCTGCGACAAGCGCTTCACCGCGGCGACCTTCTCTGCCGCCCGCCTCTGCGCGGAGACCTTCTGCGATGCCCGCCTCTGCGCAGAGACCTTCTGCGATGCCCGCCTCTGCGCGGAGACCTTCTGCGATGCGCGCTTCACCGTGGCGACCTTCTGCGACAAGCGCTTCACCGCGGCGACCTTCTCTGCCGCCCGCCTCTGCGCGGAGACCTTCTGTGATGCCCGCTTCTGCGCGGAGACCTTCTGCGATGCCCGCCTCTGCGCGGAGACCTTCAGCGATGCGCGCTTCACCGTGGCGACCTTCTGCGACAAGCGCTTCACCGCGGCGACCTTCTGTGCCGCCCGCCTCTGCGCGGCGACCTTCTGTGCCGCCCGCCTCTGCGCGGAGACCTTCTGCGATGCCCGCCTCTGCGCGGAGACCTTCTGCGATGCCCGCCTCTGCGCGGAGACCTTCTGCGATGCCCGCCTCTGCGCGGAGACCTTCTGCGATGCCCGCCTCTGCGCGGAGACCTTCTGCGATGCCCGCCTCTGCGCGGAGACCTTCTGCGATGCCCGCCTCTGCGCGGAGACCTTCTGCGATGCCCGCCTCTGCGCGGAGACCTTCTGCGATGCCCGCCTCTGCGCGGAGACCTTCTGCGATGCCCGCCTCTGCGCGGAGACCTTCTGCGATGCCCGCCTCTGCGCGGAGACCTTCTGCGATGCCCGCCTCTGCGCGGAGACCTTCTGCGATGCCCGCCTCTGCGCGGAGACCTTCTGCGATGCCCGCCTCTGCGCGGACACCTTCTGCGATGCCCGCCTCTGCGCGGACACCTTCTGCGATGCCCGCCTCTGCGCGGAGACCTTCTGCGATGCCCGCCTCTGCGCGGAGACCTTCTGCGATGCCCGCCTCTGCGCGGAGACCTTCTGTGATGCCCGCCTCTGCGCGGAGACCTTCTGTGATGCGCGCTTCACCACGGCGACCTTCTGCGAAGCCCGCTTCATCGCAGCGACCTTCTGCAATGCCCGCTTCACCGTGGTGACCTTCTGTGACCCCTGCTTCATCGCGGTGGTGATCTGCGATGCAAACTTTCTGGCGGCGACCTTCTGAGAAGCGTGCTTCCTCGCGTTGACCTTCTGCGGCGCACGCTTCCTAGTGTCGACCTTCTGCGGTGTGCGCTTCCTGTCGTTGACCTTTTGCGCTGTGCGCTTCCTGGAATCGACCTTCTGTGACACCCGCTTCCTGGCGTCGACCTTCTGTGACGCCTGCTTCCTGGCATCGACCTTCTGCGGTGCCCGCTTCCTGGCGTCGAACTTCTGTGGTGGTCGCTTCTTGGTGTCGACCTTCTGCGATGCCCGCTTACTGCCGTTGACCATCTGTGATGCCCGCTTCTTGGCGTCGACCATCTGTGACGCCCGCTTCTTGGTGTCGACCTTCTGCGAGGCCCGCTTCTTGGCGTCGACCTTCTGCGAGGCCCGCTTCTTGGCGTCGACCTTCTGCGAGGCCTGCTTCTTGGCGTCGACCATCTGCGACGCCCGCTTCTTGGCGTCGACCTTCTGTGACGCTCTCTTCTTGGCGTCGATCTTCTGCAATGCCCGCTTCTTGACGTCGACCTTCTGCGACGCCCGCTTCTTGACGTCGACCTTCTGCGACACCCGCTTCTTGGCGTAGACCTTCTGCGACGCCCACTTCTTGGCATCAACCTTCTGCGATGCCCGCTTCTTGGTGTCGACCTTGTGTGATGCACGCTGCTTGGCATTGACCTTCTGCGATTCCTGCTGCTTGGCGTCGACCTTTTGTGGTGCCCGCATCTTGGTATCGATCTTCTGTGACACCCACATCTTGGCATCGACTTTCTGCAACACCCGCGTCTTGGTGTTGGCCTTCCGCGACGCTGACGTCTTGGCACTTTGTTTTTGTAAAATCGGTTTAGATTTCAATGTCGATGGTGAAAGCTTTTCAGTGTTCGAAAAGGTGGTCTTCTTCAGTCCTCTCTCAGCAAGCCTGCGGATGCCATCCCCTATAGCACACCGGTCCAATGGAGTTATGTAGTTTCTTCCAGGACCATCATTAGAACCATAAAACAACTTCGGCGTGAGAGACACTTTATACGGAGATCTGTTGAGAGAGGTACCTGTTTCTTTTGCTTCCCGCCTTTTTAGAGACCATTCTTCAATCAAATATGAAATCTGAGATTGTGACTCAGAGCTACTTGCATCGCTTTTATTTTTAAAGGGCACAGTTTCTCGTTTATTCTGGACGATATTGTGCAGGCTGCCAGATGAACTCCTTCCTAAATCTGCAGATGTTTTTCGTCGACTACGTCTCACGTTCACAAGGGTCTCTTTCTTTTTCACTTGGGACTTGACACCACCCTTAACTGCAGCACTTATATTTTCACTGTTAGCCATTTTCAGCATTGATGAGCAGCCACCATCTTTAGATCCTGCTATACCTCTTGTCTGTATCAAAGACACGTCCACCTTTTCATCACATTGTAAGTCCAACATTGCCACCTGCTTCCCCAAAGACCGATTGGACCGTCGATTCAAAGAAAAAGGTACACTCTGTGGGCAGAAATTGACATCCCTGCCCTCCTGGGAGGATGTGCATTTAAAGCATTTATGGTTCACTGCTACATTTCGCTTACGTGCAATGTCATCAAACAGATTACTACTTGTATGTCCAATGCACCTGCTGAGGACCTTCCGAGACAATCTTTGGGACAATCTGGGAGTTTCACACTGTGATATCCTCTCAGATGATTCGACAGGCGATATCTTTGGGGGCAATGAATTATTGGCTAGCTCACGAACGGCACACCTTGTTTCTCTCTGTGAGCCACGAACTAACTCAAGGTGGCATGAAGTAGAAATTAAAGTTTGAGGGATGTTTCGAGCTGTTGAGCGAGTTGCAGAAATTTTGCAAGAGGAGGAGGTAGTAATGGAGCCATTTGAGAGTCCAACACCAACCCTTGTTCTATTATCAGTATGTGGCTCAGTTGACGTCCTTTGTGGGGTTGAGTGAAGAGCATTTTTCCCCAAATCTTCTTCCCTGGTTGTAAAGTGCAAAGACTTGCATGACGAGTCCTTTTGCCTTTTCACAACAGGTGATTTAACAAGTGGACGCCTCTTTGATTCATCTCTTCGTGCAATTCTCTGTGATGTACGGCGTGTTGAGGAAGCCTTAAAAAAATTGACAAAAGGCCAAAATGAATGCATAAAAATTCAGAATGCTCCATTTCAAAAATGCAGGATAAATAACTGCATTGATACAGTCTAAGAAAAACGAATAAGCAGCAACATTTTGAATGTGTGCATCTACCACGATTTCCGCTGACGTATGTTTAGTAAGAGTCCAATGCCGCAGAGATGACTGTCTGAAAGAGACAGTTGGAGTCTGGCGTTCAGCCTGGACCTCATCAGCAATCTGTCGCCGCTTGGTTGGTGATACTGGGATACCCGTCCTTGTCTTTTTTCCCACAGGTGGTGACCTGAAAAAAAAACAAAAAAAGTGAGAAAATTATTCAGCCACATCGACTGGCTATGAAAAACACACCCAGAAGTATTGACAGGAAATTTAACCCAAAACTTCAAATTGGTTAAATCACTTAAAAAAAAATAAAAAAAATAAATAAAAAAAATTTAAAAAAATCGCCATATCAAATAACATCCACTAAAATTTGCCTTTCAGACTGACACATTATGGTTATCTTAACCACACGCAATATCAATAATTTTAATTTTCGAGAAAGTTTTGTGTATCGACTACGACATATTTTGGCATTCCAAATTCCAGAGTAAGCATCTCAAATGGAGAATATTATGCAGAACAATCTTAAATAAAACAAAAGACAGCTAATGTGCAATTTTCATGGGTTGATCGCGATCGCCCGTTCGCAAGGTGTTGCAATACAAAATGCCACACTTTATAGTTTGCGTAGAGGTTGGACATTCTGCATTATTGCATGTAGGAAAGGACACTTGAGATGGCGGTGCACTTTTACATACGATTACAAGAACATCAAGAGACAATAGACAAATCAGCATTGTCATATGGCATTTGAACTTGAGATTTCAGCATCATGAGTGATGCACTTTATTATTTTACACTTGCACAGGAGATAAGTAGGACTGGTCATCATTCAGAATGACCAAATGCAACGAGGGACGTGAACAAGAATCACATGTAGAGCAGAGTAGGTGGAGAAAGCAGAATATCCCAAACCTGAAGGTTGATAATGATACAGCAGTATTTTTTAATGACAATACAACAGTACCCTGGCAGTTTATCTTTTCTTGATCCCCACGACCAAAAAAAATTAAAGGTTCTGTCACCAGTCAGAAAGCTTATGGCATCAGCGTTTTGACACCTTACCGGTTTAATTCATCTGGAAGAGAATCCATGATGGCACTTTGGCAAAATTCCAAATTCCTTCTCTAACCTACAGAGGGGCAATACATCAAAGCTGCACCCCCAGCAAATGATGCAACCAGCAGCCATGTGCTACATACGAAAGAAGAAGAAGTAGAAGAATGAGGCAGAGTTTCACCGAGGTATCTAGATTACAGTAAATCTTAGAATGAACAATTTATACTAAAGTCTGTGTGCAGACACACAGACAGACACAGACAGGCACACAATGCAATAACCTCTTGCGTCCCTTCCGGAACAGACGAAGCTGACAAAGAAAAGTGAGCTCCCAGTGTGTAAGCCAAAGATAGGCTGCATGAATTCAAGAACTCTCCCACACAAATGCACAAATAGCAATTGTAATCAATTTAATCATAATATTTCAAATGAGACTCACCTTGTGCTCATGTTTCTCAAAGATACCTTGCCAAAGAAAAGGTCAGATCACTGTGTCACGAATCACAAATCCTTGAGAACACGAATCCTTTCGAACAAAAAAAACAATACAATACATGTAGAACATGCTGAGTAAACATTGTCATTGTGTGAAGTTACTACAAAAACAGTGAGCAGCAGACCTTGTTTTATACATCTTTAGCTCGTCGATGTTGGAGTATACAAGCTCTTAAATCCATAACGATGGCCGTCAGGGCAGTAGGTCCATTAACAAATTTCGCTTATTTTCCATTCTCCTCCTCGGTGGCTCAACGGATATTTTTGAAACTCAGCATGATGATCATGATGTCGATGCACAATAACGAATGGAACCCTTTTTTCAATTCAAATTCAGGTGATAAGATTAACTCTAAAAAGGTATAATCAACTCTGTATAGGCCTCAGGTTCTTCAGGCCTTTGGTGTCAGCTTTTCAGCCAGTGCAATCAGAATTATCCGAGCTATATTATGGATGCACATAAGCAGTATAGTACACACGTCTTTCCTTTATGTACGTAACCCGGGTTTGGATATTTTCATTTTCAGGAACAATAGAGACAGTGGTATTTTGCGTTGACACCATGCAACGAAAGGGATGTGTCGGAAGTACGTGTTACACGCTTGGAACAAGATCGCCTGGAGGACGGGTACTCTGCTCGTGATAATTTTCCATCGAATTAAAATTAAAAACAACTTCATCACCTAATACACCCTGACTACGACCATCTCCATCGGGAGACGAGTGTCTGTCCCACTTGGGACTGACTATTCATTGTAAATATTCGGTCAAGTGGTTTTTTTTTCAGCCATAATGATTTTCTTTTTTTTAACCTTAAAAATATTCTTCTCTGAAATGGCTGAACAGATGGAGGGGAAACTTCACACAAATGTTCCCCAAGCCTTGGGGATAGCAGGGTATTCTCAAATAACACTGGGCTGCATTTGAAATATTTTTTTCAGAGGTCGAGGTTTTCTCAACGGTTCTTATATGTTTTTTTGCATGCTGAATTCAGAAATGTATCTAATTTCGCTCAATCAGGTCAAGTTTTTATGCGATCTCAATTTTAAGGAGAAAAAAAAAATCAAAATTTTTGTTTTTTTTAAATTAGCATTTTTTAAATTCAAAATCAGACTTGCAATTGACAGAAAATGTACAAACTATACATATCATGACACACAAGTACACTTAATGTGGAAGAAAGTGCCTTCTCAATTACTTTCATTTCTATTTCAGAAAAAATATAGATAAATCGTTGTTTCTGGCAACACCCAACTTCAGTCGCTCCAGCAGTCGCTGTTTTCCTTCGTCTTTTTAATGTTCGGTACTTGTGCGTCATTTTATATATAGTTTGTGCATTTTCTGTCAATGTGTCTGATTTTGAATTTAATAAAACAAAAATTTTGATTATTTTTTTTTTCCTTTTTTTTTTTCTGCACATACACATTTTTTTCCTTTTCAAAAACTTGACCTGATTGAGCGAAATGAGATACATTTCTAAATTCAGCATGCAAAAAAACATAAGAACCGTTGAAAAAACCTAGACCTCTGAAATGACGCAGACCAGTGAATTGATGAATTCACTTCCAAGGAACTTCAGAATAGCAAGAGACCATTCGACCCATCAAGCCTGCACACTGGTTGCCAAACTATGACAGTCATTATTTTTTTTGTAAGGGTCAAAGCTCAGTGAAGGCTAGAACACTGAACGGAACAGGACAAAAGGAACAGTGAGGAGGGGGGTGATATCAACAGTGGAGTTGAAGGACAAAATAGAGGGAAACTTGGACAAACAATGGGCTGTAGAGGAATAGAGTGGACAGGCTGGCTCCAGAAGGAAACTTCTTCCACCCATCTCCTCCATCTCCCTCTCCCCTTCCCACCACCTCCCTCTATAATCTATATGCCTGTCATATCCTTTTGAGCAGGTGCTCTCCCTCTTAACAAATCAAGTCATCAAATCCATTGGTAATTAAATTTAAGATCATTTTGGACCTCTTTGAAGTTTATTATTCGACGTTATTTTTAGTCGCAATGCTTAAATGGAGGTTTTTCTTTGATTAAATGATCACCTTGCATTGCAACCTTTGTTCATAGACAATCAGTACAGGCTACTGTTATTAACAACACTGACATGGTTTATTCGACTGTGTGGTAATCCTTATACTCCGTCACGGAGCGTCGGTGTTGGGTGTTGCCGAAGCAGGTTCCTGAGCAAGCGTTGCACTGCTTGGTCTGCCATTGCCTTGGCAGCGGTAATTTGTAATCTGTAATTTGTTCATGGTGCCCGGTGAAAGCCTGCTCATTCTTAGAGAACATTGTACTTTACGGTACTTCTACATATCGACGTTCCCCTGTGCCAGTGCGCATGCGCAGCCTGAGCCGGAGCCAGGGATGTTGTGGGTGTTTCAACCTGTTCAATACTTGTTTGATTATTGTCGTTCCACGCTAATAAAGTGGTCGAACAAATTGAACTCTGTTCTTATTTATAATCAAACAACTTGATGCAGTCGAGTAAAGATCGTCGGTGCTGAGGAGGACACGACTGGGTGAAAACGGACCACGAGAACGTCGACAGTGAGTTTGGATTTCTCGGGTACTGTACCCAATCTTAGCCCCCAGGACACTGTACACACGTGTGCATCACCGAAAATAGAACGTTTACTCCAGAATAACTGTTCCTATGGCGCCGGTGGAAGCAGAGTGCCCGATCGAGGGTTGTGACTATATGGCTACACACGCAGAGGCGGCAGTGGTGGCGGCCATGTTGAGTATACACGCCACTGTGCACGTCGCCGCCCCCAGGGCGGCGAGCTCGAATGCCAAGATGGAGAAACTCAAGCGTCCCTCCATAGCACTGGCCGGAACGGGCGAGGCCTGGTCGTACTTCATAACCCGCTGGGGCGAATACAAAACAGGTACTAAGCTTGTCGGACCCGACATAGTCGCGCAGCTACTGGAGTGCTGTGAGGAGGAGCTGAGAAAGGACCTCACTCGCGCGGCGGGTAGGAGCCTCGTGGGCAGCGATGAAGAAGACGTCCTCGCCGCCATGAAGGCGCTCGCCGTCCGGACGGAGAACACGATGGTAGCTCGAGTGGCCCTATCTAACATGCGACAGGGACACGAGGAGCCCGTCCGGTCGTTCCACGCCCGCATCAAGGGGCAGGCGGACACGTGCAAGTATGAAATGAAGTGCACCAAGGCGGGGTGCGATCAGGTCAACGACTTCACGGAAGAGATATTGCGCAACGTGGTTGCCCGTGGCATCGCGGACCAAGCAATACAACTTGACCTACTCGGTGAGAAGAACCAGGACATGCCATTAAAGGACATGATAGAGTATACCGAGGCCAAAGAGTCTGGAAAACGCTCGGCATCGCGCCTGCTTGACACTCAGAGCACGGACGCGATCAGTAGTTCGTATCGGCGGGGAAGGCAACAGGACGTCCGCGCCAGAGTGGGAGCCAGGCCGGAAAAACCGAAGGCCAAGCCCGAAGGAGTATGCTTCTACTGCGGCGAGGTGGGCCACGGCAAAACGCCTCAATGGCGCGCCAGACGCGCCGAGTGCCCCGGATACGGTAAAAAGTGCCGGAAGTGTGACCGCCAGAATCACCTCGACAAGGCGTGCCTGGGCGGCCGATCGGCAAGACCGACGATCTAAGGAGACCGACGGGATGTACGACGAGCAGACGGCAGCCTTCGTCGAGCTATGCATGGTCAGCATGGCCAGCACAGAGGACGAAATGCGCGCGCTTCCCCTCGCTCACCACCTGTACGATGATATGTGCGATAAGTGGATGAAACGCATATCCGACCCGCAGCCATATGTCAACCTCACTCTCACCAACAAGCGCGAGGATTACAAAGCGCTGGGTTTTAACCTCCTGAAACACACCCGCGTGGTAACCCTACCCGCTATGGCAGACACGGGGTGCCAGAGCTGCCTGATCGGCATTAAAGTCGTCCAACAAATGGGCCTGAGTACTGAGGACCTCATACCTGTATCCATGACCATGAAGGCCGCAAACAACAAAGGAATTCGTATCCTCGGAGCCGTGGTAGTCAGATTCGCCGGTAACAGTGACGACGCTCGGAGGTTGGAGACGCGCCAAATCGCGTACGTGACGGACTCTTCAGACCGCATATTCCTCTCCCGTGCGGCCTGCATGGGCCTGGGAATGATCTCGGACAGATTCCCGACACTCGGAGAGGTGAATCTGACGACCTCGGAATTGTGCGACTGCCCGAGACACGCGGAGTCGCCGACCAAGCCGACCGCACTCCCCATGCCAGTGACCGAGGCCAACAGAGAGGCACTACAGTCACATTTACTCAGGATGTATGCTCAGAGCACATTCAACACGTGCCCACACCAGCCACTACCGAGAATGACCGGCCCGCCACGACGTCTTATGCTCAGTGAGAACGCGACACCGGTTGCCCATCACACTCCCATCTCTGTGGCCATACATTGGCAAGATGAGGTAAAAGCAAGATGAGGTAATGTCAGATCGTGGTTCGGGCTTGTCAACCAAGTGGCATACGCCTTTAGTATGGCCGAACGAATGCAGCCATTCCGGAAGCTCCTGAAAAGTGGAGAACGCTTCCAGTGGTCCATGGAGTTAGAGGACATATTCCGCGAATCGAAAGATGTGATCGTACAAGAAATCGAACACGGTGTCCGCATATTTGACAAAACTAAGCCAACATGCATCGCCACGGACTGGTCGAAGGAGGGAATCGGATTCTGGTTGCTTCAAAAGCACTGCCGATGCGTGCCAGTTAGACCATTCTGCTGCACTGATGGATGGAAAATAACCCTGGTTGGCAGCAGATTTACACACGCGGCAGAATCCAGATACGCGCCCATAGAGGGCGAGGCTCTCGCAGTCGCGGACGCCTTGGACAAGGCGCACTACTTCGTACTGGGCTGCGAGAACCTGATCGTTGCGGTAGACCACAAACCACTGCTGAAACTCCTTTCGGACAGAGCACTTGACAACATACCCAACCCCCGCCTCAGGAACCTCAAGGAGAAGACCCTGTGTTATCGCTTCCGCATCATACATATCCCGGGCATGAAGAACAAGGCGGCAGATGCCATGTCGCGCAGGCCGGTCGGCACCACGCGACCTCCACTCATGAACCTTCCAGATGACAATGCCACAATAGCGACCCACCTCCAACCAAGCACGCACACCGACGTCCTGTCCCTCCTACGCCAAACTGAGCGGAGTATGACGACGACGTCGAGGAGGACAACCTGGCATGGTGCGCCGCGGGCCTCGAATCATTACGATCAGTAACATGGGATCGCGTCAGGGAAGCCACCAGCAGCGATGGCGATATGCACATATTGGAGGGAATGACAATGAACGGCATCCCCGACTCAAAAATCGAGATGCCAGAGACAATTCGCGACTATCACCAGTACCGCGAGCACATTACATCGACAGATGGAGTGATCCTATACAAGGACCGAGTCGTCATACCACCCTCACTCCGCGGCGATGTGCTGAGCGACCTACACGCTGCCCACCAGGGCGTATCAATGATGACCGCCCGCGCAGAATCCTCTGTATTCTGGCCAGGCATGTCGGCCGACATCAGCGCCACTCGGAAAAACTGCGAACACTGCCACCGGATGGCACCATCACAGCCTGGAGCGCCACCAACTCCACCTATTCCGGTCGTTTACCCCTTTCAGGCAGTGTGCTCGGACTTCTTTGTACACAGGGGTGCACACTACCTTGTGACGGTGGACAGATACTCGAACTGGCCGATCATCGCCGCCGGACTCATAAACCACTTACGTCGCGCCTTCGTGACGTACGGGACACCAGAAGAGCTTGCGTCGGATGGGGGACCGGAGTTCACCTCCACCGAGACCAGGTCATTCCTGCACAGATGGGGCGTACACCACCGCTTGTCATCGGTGGCCTTCCCTCACAGCAACTGTCGCGCGGAGATTGGAGTTAAGACAATGAAACGACTTATCACGGACAACACCAGCCCGCAGGGAGAACTTGACACTGACGCTGTGCAGAGAGCGATACTACAATATCGTAACATGCCTGACCCTGACACGAAGATCTCCCCGGCAATGTGTGTCTTCGGCCGCCCGATACGCGATTTCATCCCAATTATCCCCGGGAAGTACAGACCGCACGACACTTGGCATGAGACCCTGAAAGCGAGGGAGGAGGCCCTCCGCAAACGTCATATCCGCACAGCCGACACCTGGGCAGAATACACCAAACGCCTTCCGCTACTTGCTGTAGGGGACCTAGTCCGCGTACAGAACCAGACAGGATTCCACCCCAAAAAATGGGACAAGACAGGCAGTATCGTGGAGGTACGCCAACACGACCAATACGTGATCAAGATCGACGGCTCGGGCAGAGTCACTTCGGAACAGGAAATTCCTGCGCAAGTTTAGCCCAGTTCGCAATGACCAGCTGCCACCCCGGTCTATCTATGATGATCTAGCAACCCGCATCACTGTACCTGCACCCGTTGTAACACCGCAACTGCCTGACCTCGACAGCGAACCCGTGACATCTGCGACGCCAACGGGGCCCACGCCGGCACTGACGTCAGTATGCACACCCCGGCGCAAGACGACACCCGTTTCAGACACGCCAGCAGCACCAGGACGAGGCACACCGAGGCGCGCGATCCTTCAGACGCGACCATCGGCCCCTGAAACCCCGAGAGCCCCATCCCCACTGGGGCCCGATGTGACACCACCAGCACCAGCAATAGGTCA
Organism: Eptatretus burgeri; assembly: GCF_056783735.1. Taxonomy (NCBI): domain Eukaryota; kingdom Metazoa; phylum Chordata; class Myxini; order Myxiniformes; family Myxinidae; genus Eptatretus; species Eptatretus burgeri. The sequence continues at coordinate 38,619,122 of NC_140965.1, forward strand.
ACGCCGATCCACCAGAGCGACCAGCGTGCCTGCCTGGCACAAGGACTACTCCATGGAATAGTCACACGATGGGCGATATAAACTTTTGTTCATTCATTAAACTTAATATTTTCTCAGCCTTTATCTATTAACATAATAAAGACTCGGAGGGAGATAGAGAACATTGTACTTTACGGTACTTCTACATATCGACGGTCCCCTGTGCCAGTGCACATGCGCAGCCTGAGCCGGAGCCAGGGATGTTGTGGGCGTTTCAACCTGTTCAATACTTGTTTGATTATTGTCGTTCCACGCTAATAAAGTGGTCGAACAAATTGAACTCTGTTCTTATTTAATTCTTCGTGAAGGACGCTGTGGTGACCTGCTGTGCAAGAACGAGCATGCGCAACCTTTCCCTCGCCCGACATCACGTGACTACCATAGCCAGTTCTGATTGGTTACACGACCTGGACTGGTTGACAAATGGGTAGAGTCCTTTTTCGAGGGTTAACTGTTGAGCTTTGTGGTTGTACACAAAGTGTGGTGTAGCCTGCGGGCATGCAGGGCGGGGCATGATGATGATGCATGATGGGCATGATGATGGGAGGAGGGGTCGGCGTGGTCATCGGGTCTGCAAGGGATATAAGGTGTGCGCGCCGCCTGAGGCGTTGTTGTAATGCTGGAGTCGCCCGGCTCGTGAGTGTGCTGAATGCGGAATAAAGGAGAGCCGCGGGCAAAGTACGCCCGCGCTCGCGCTTGTGAAACACAGCCCGGCTCGACTGTCCTCCCGCTCGTGTCTGCCTGCTAAGCATCTTCTATCAGTACATCACAGTTGGCTGACGAGGATCTTCGGATCGGCGTGTGCAGGGCGGCAAATGACCCGTGCGGTTCCAAGCTACGGAGCCAAGGGTCTCGCCAGCACGAGCATGGCAGAGGGTCGGTGCACGGCAAACGAACGCGTGCCCGCCTTCGTCGGAATCGACTTCGGCCATGTCGAGTGGGCAACGGCCACGCTCGGTGTTCGTTTTATTGAGGCACGTCAGATCGGGGGAATGATTTCTGCAGAGCCACGGCTGAAGAACGAGGACACGTGGTTCGGCTCGAACGCGGCGTGGGACGTCGCGCGAGCTCTGAAGAATGTCCGGGGTCTCGATGGTCGGGGCACAGCAGATGGTCCGGAGTTAGACCTGCTTCCAATTGATCCGGAGATGACAAGATCAGTGGCAGGGGAGGTTGAAGTGATCGGGGCACTGATCGGGTGTCGAATTGAGTCCACTCGTGCTGCCCGCGCATCGCGCACGTACACCGGCGAAGCGGTTGCGCCGCTTGCAGCGCCCGACGTCTCGGTGCTTTACCGGGGGCGAAGCGCCCTACTCACGGTGTTTGGGGTGCGAGGGGAGGGGCCCGTCCTTTTGGGACTGGCCGGCGCACCTCGGGCTGGATCTCCAGTTCGTACCTCCAGGTGTGCCGATGCTCTCTTCGATGCTTTCGTCGGGTACCGAGGGCGAGGTTCTGGCGGCGGGAGCCGCGTCGATGTGACGGGAGCGGCCGTTCGTTGCTGCCTGCAATGGCGGTGTGCGGTTCGGGAGCAGCAGGGGCCGTGCCAGCTCTCGCGATGGGCTCTCGCGCGTCGGGGGCGTGCATGATGCGAGGTGCGGTGTTGTTCGAGCAGCTTCAACAGGCTGCGGTGAGCCCGTGGCGTTAAAGGAAGTCGCGAGTCACGACATCGAGTCAACAATCAAGAATCGGACTCGTGATGAGGGTTATGGGTTGCTGTTCATTGCATATTTGTTTTTCCTTGCTCTAGTGATGCAGTTTAACGTTGTTGAAATAAATGCCAGCAGTTCCTGTGTGAGAGTGGGTTTGGCGGAGATCAATCAATGGGATTTGTATTATGATCAATGTGATGTGGTGGCTTTGGGAGCGGTGGTGGCGAATAAAAAGGTTGGGTTGGCCTTCCGTTGTCCCGGGCCGCGGGTAGTTGTTTTGTCATGTGCTGGGATTTTATCAAAAGTACGCGCTGTACGGAAAAATGAGTTTGCAATGATTCGAATGATGTTCGTAGTGATTTATAACGAGCCTATGATTGAAGTGTGGTTTAAATGGAATTGCTACCGTCTAACTACTGTGTGGGTCTCGGAGATCGACTCGGAGCCAAGACTGGTGCGCTGGTCGGCGTAAACCCCCACCTCTGGTTGCGGGCACAGCTCTCTGTGTTCGCTCAAGGCCGTTTAGATGGGCGTTGGCGTCTCAACTGATTGTGGTGCGTGGGTTGTTTTGGAACATTGAGTGCGTTCAGCCAGCGGCGCTGTTCAGCGCCCCCAGCCAAGGTCGATCGAGGCTGGCGCTGGCGCCACGGCTTCCAGACAGTGGGCTTCCGACCTCGGCATGTTTATCTACGTCGGGTCTGCCTGGGGGGAGTGGGCCGGAGGCGTTTGATGGTGCCGGGGAGGTTTGCTCGGGAGATCGCCACGGCCTCGCCGAGAGCCATGTCAGCATGAGCCGCCTGGGGGCGTTTCCGCTGTGTAGGGCTGCTGTGCTTTTCGCCCTGCTGCTTCATATCGGTAACGCGGCCAGAGTTTCGGAGGTGCTGTGTCTTCGGATTCTGGCCGTGGCAGCTCCATTAGCTCGCTTTCACGCATTATATGATGTGATGTGCTGTTATACTTCGCTGTTTTCATTTTTTGTGCCTTGTCGACTATTATACCGAAGTCCTTCGTGTTGTTTATGCTTATTATGGTGGTGATCATTTAATAATCATAGTTTTAGGAGGGAGGAGTGTGGTGTAGCCTGCGGGCATGCAGGGCGGGGCATGATGATGATGCATGATGGGCATGATGATGGGAGGAGGGGTCGGCGTGGTCATCGGGTCTGCAAGGGATATAAGGTGTGCGCGCCGCCTGAGGCGTTGTAGTAATGCTGGAGTCGGCCGGCTCGTGAGTGTGCTGAATGCGGAATAAAGGAGAGCCGCGGGCAAAGTACGCCCGCGCTCGCGCTTGTGAAACACAGCCCGGCTCGACTGTCCTCCCGCTCGTGTCTGCCTGCTAAGCATCTTCTATCAGTACATCACAGTGTTTGAGTCAGCAGGTTTTCTTTTTGTCACCTCTTAACTATTTAACAGGATTCGTTGTTTTCATGAAGCAATTAATGCGGGAACTTCATCCTCTTGGTTTTTACATTCGGTTTTGATTTAACCGAACGAACATTTCCGCCTCGTTCTGGTTCTCGTAAACTCGGCCCAGCCGGCGACCTTTCTCCCATCGAGAATATTCGATAAGTAACCGCGATTCCGATTTATTTATTTATTGACGACTTTCCATCACCTGACATTTGTACAACGAGTTCGTCATTGGGCATCGACACGTACAAGGATCACTTTGGATATCCGATGGATCGGCTCCCATCGACCATCTTGCTGGTGATCGTCGGCCATCTGCACTTCCTAGCCGTGGGTGAGTTGTTTTGTCACAGCGTACAGAGCACAACGATCCACACAAACCAGATTTCCACAACACCGTGAGGTCTTCTTCAACGTGAACCTCCTCATGTCGGTAGGCAGACAAGACGCCATCGGAGGGACGGCACACAAATTGACGATTCACCCACAATGTGAAGCCAGCTGGCTCGGGATTCGAACCCAGGCAAGACAGCTTCGAGGCTCGTGTGCGTACCTCGATGGCTACCTGTCAGTCCAGGTGTTAATCAACAAACTGCGAGTCCACGTTGTATTTACACGGTTCAAGCGTATGTCCTTTGGTAATCGGACATTCCTTCTGGTTGAATGTTGAGCTTTGCCTTTGCCGCCTGAAACGGGAGACAGCCGAACGCACGGACAGACACTGCAGTTTGCATTATGTAAGAGATGACGGACCCTAAGTCATCATGATCATGATCATGATCATGATGAAGCTCATGATGATGATTATGTTCATGATCATGATGATGATTATGTTGATGATGATGTTCATGATCATGATGATGTTCATGATCATGATGATGATTTTCATGATGATGATGTTCGCGATGTTCATGATAATGTTCATGATTATGATGATGATGATTCCCTCAAAGTGTTATCTTGCGTTCTCAAGTGCCGGTTCGTGTGTGCGATGCAGCGGTGTGCCATACATAGCAGTTTTGCGGCCGAACAGATCATTATGTTCACCAGTTCAGGCCGTACCGCATCGATAATATCCATTAATATTCCACTCGCCGAGTAAATAATCGCGCGTTCAAACTTTTCATTACTACATGCATTACATCAATAGCAAGGAAAACCGCTTTGTAATCTTCGCTGAGTACTGTACTGTAATCTCTATGTACAAGTTTTGTTTTCCCATCAAAAGTCGATATACTCTCCTCCAAATCGTAGGGGGAGACACGTCCACCCCCTTCCCCGATCCCCCCACCGATGAACGCCCAAGCAATTACCATAAGCTCGTTCTTCTTTTCTCTGTCATGCGTTCATCGTGCTCTCACCAATTTGCGGATTGACTCTTAAACCCAAGCCGAGACTCGACAATCGATACCAACCGCACACGGCGTCGAGCAATCACTTCCGGGATCAATCCTTGAACACTTCCAGGATCAATCCTCGAACACTTCCTCGTTTCCGTTCTTTGATTAGAAATTATTATTATTATTTTTTTCCCCCAAATCCTTGACGTTTTAATTAGTATTGCGACTTGCGCTAATATTACGTAGCAACAAATAACACTTTTCACAAATCGAAAAACAAATCTTGGACGTACGTGGAAAGTTGAACACCAGCACGAACTACACTGACATGGTGGTCCTCGGAGATGTCAAACAATTTTGGAAGAGGAGTTCATGAGTTACATTGATCACTTTGAAGCAGGAGTCCATTTGGCTCATTATGCAATGCGCTACATCAACAAATTAATTAAATCTTTCAGTTTATCGACTTAAAATCCCTTGAGAAGTAGTTGGGATGAGAACAGTGGATTATCTTCTATCGTCAGCAGCACATCACATCACATCACATCACATCGTGGCGGCGTTGTTGTTGTTGTTGTTTGTTTTTTGATTGATGATGCCTGCAGATGGTTGGTTGCATCATTTCTGGAAGCGTAGTGGTTACCCGTAAGCTGGCACTCATTTTGCCAACCTCGAAAGGATTGATGACTGGCTGAATCAACTCACCTGGTGTTATTTCAACAGATCAACAGGGGCTTGAACTCAAGACCCTAAGATCTTAAGAAGTGGGATATGCAGCAACACTCCCTGTGTTTGTGGCAACCAGTATGAGCCACATCTCCATAGAAGACTGATGACCGGGAGGACCAAACAGACCATCGTGGTGCTTCGATCAATTTGGTGTTGACTGATTTCTCCTGATAAATTAGAGATTCTGGACCTTTAGCTTGCTGGTGGTTGTGTCATTGGACCCTGTTAAGTATACAACCTGTTTTATTTTTGTTTTTTGTTGTTTTTTTTTGTATACCTTGGTCGAGGCTCGTATGAGAGCCAACACACAACTCACAGCAAGGAGGCATGAGACAAGAGGGAGTGGAAGAGACAAAACAGTGGGGAACAGACACATTAGGTGAACTGTGGAAGGGAGAGGGATGGGGATGGGACGGGGAACATGGCGAAGAGAAGATGGACATTTCAGGGACTTTCAGGAAGCAAAGCAGGAGAAATGAAGGAAGTGGGCTTGGGTGGATTATCGGGGTTAGAAAAGATCGAGGATTTGGATGGGGGAAGATAAGAGGTGGTGGTGAACAGCTATTTTGAAAGCCTGGAGGGAAGAATGGGAAAGAATAGAGTGAGGAAGTTTATTCCAAAGGCGGGAAAAAAGAGGAATGAAAGAGTGAAGATGAGCAGTGATTCGTGATTTTGGTAGTTTTACCAGAAGGGGGTTGTTGGCGGACCTTGAGCGCCCTGTGGAAATGTGGTGGGGACAAATCGCAGAGAGAGCAGGGGGGGCAAGGCTGGAGAGGAGTCGGTAGAAGACAGAAAGACCACCGACCAACCTGCGGTGATTGAGTGAGAGGCCCAAAGACTCAGCTTCATTGCGGGAGATGCCGATGATCTTAAATGCCCTGGTTTCGACAGCGTGAAGCCGAGAAAGGTGGGAGGCAGGAGCACCAGCCCAGAGGGGAGAGCAGTACTCCATCAGGCTACGGACAAAAGCTTTGTAAGTGGTCAGGAGCTCAACAGGGCCGAGGAAGGACTTAGCACGACGGAGGATTCCCAGTCGGCGACTGGCTTTTGAGGCGAGGTTGGAAATGTGACTTTCCCAGGAAAGGTCATGGCAGATAGTGACACCTAGAAGCTTGAAGGAAAAGACTTCTTCCAGAGGATTGTTGAGAAAGTGGATGGGGGGGTTTTGTAAACGGTCCTTTCGAAGAGACATAGTGAGAGTGTGAGATTTGTCTGGATTGAAAGACATGTTCCACATGTTGGACCAGTTTGTGATTTTATCCAGATCTGCAGTGAGCGAAGAAGCTGCTGCTTGCTGGTCTGAGGGATGACAGATGGTACGGCAAAGGGTGGAGTCGTCGGCAAAGAGAAATAGAGGATTTTCCAGAGAGTCCGAGAGATCATTGATGAAAACCAGAAAAAAAACAGGACCCAGAACGCTACCTTTAGGAACTCCAGCCTGCACAGGAAGAGGGGATGAAAGAACTCCATTTAGGACCACACGTTGACTGCGACAGGAGAGGAAGTCTGCGAGCCATGAGTGGAGATGGCCTTGAATACCATGGGAAGAGAGTTTGGTGAGTAGGGCAGGGTGCCAGACTGTGTCAAAAGCACGTGATATGTCCAGGGATACGGCTCGGATTTCCTGTCTGGCATTGAGGACCTCCATCCATTGATGGGAGAGCAGAAGCAGCATATCCAGGGTAGAGTGACCTGGTCTGAAACCAAATTGATGATTGGAAATCAAGCCATTGGAGAAGAGGAAGGATTTCATATCTGAAGCGATGATGGATTCCATCACCTTGCTGATGATTGGGAGAAGGCTGATTGGTCTGTAGTTACAGGGATCTGTTTTTGCACCTTTTTTATGCAGGGCAGTGATGTTAGCAGATTTCCAAGCAGATGGCAGATGACCTTGGGCAAATGAGAGGGTGAATAGAACAGAGAGAGGGTGAGCAAGAGCAGAAGAGCAGGCTTTGAGGACACGTGGGCTGATGCCGTCTGGACCGGTTGCAGAATCTGACTCGAGGTTTGAAAGCAAGCTCTCCACCTTGTCAGGAGAAAGGATACAGAGTCCAGGGACAGTTGGGTGCGACTGGGTAAAGTGGGTAGAGATAGTGATGGGTTTAGGACACAAGATTTAGCTGCAAACACCGAGTTTAGACATTCAGCTTTTTCACGTGTGGAATCAGCAGTGCGGCCATTTGAGGTAAGGGAGGGGATGGAGGGGGAACATACACCAGAAACAGATTTGATTAAACGCCACCAGGATTTTGAGGAGGGAGAGAGGTTTGAGAGTTCAGACTTGAGATGAGAAAGATGTTGTTTTCTGGCTCTCCTGAGGGTAGATACACACTTGTTCCGAGCTTTGTGGAAAGAACTGAGATTGCCCTCAGTTGGGTTTGCTTTCCATGAGGCAAAGGCAAGTTGTTTCAGGACAACTGCCTCGCCACAAGCTTCAGTAAACCAAGGGCGGGAGGAAGGGTAAGACAACTGAACACGAGAGGGGATAAATCTGTGCATGAGGGAGAGCAAGTTTCTTTGAAAGAATTCCCAGGATGAGTTGATGTTTGAGAAAGTAGTGATAGGAGACCAGTCTGTAAGTTTGATGGCTGCTCGGAGACCCTGCCAGTCGGCTTGAGTGAAATGCCAGACTCGACGGCGGTGAGGTGGTTCTCTGATAACAGCCAGAGAGATGTCCACTTTGACAAGGACGTGGTCAGAAGAACCAATTGGAGCGAAGGAAGAGCAGCAGATATTGTCAGGGAAATTTGTCAAAATCAGATCCAGAAGAGATGGAGTACCATTGGTTGAGATCCGGGTCGGGAAGTTGACCGATTGAGTCAGTCCCAATGAGTCGCAGAAAGCTTTTGCTGAGGTGCCATGGCAGGTGAGAGAGGTACCCACACCTAGCCAACTGGCGTGATGACAATTGAAGTCACCACATAAGAGGAAGAGAGAGTTTGGATGAGAAGATAGAAGATGGTCCATGTTTTCGGATAGTGAGGTGTTCTCTTCTCCTGATGAATGCTGCACTCCTGAAATTAGAGAAATTTCTGCTAAGCTGCTGAGCAAAAGCGACATTATCTGCTTGTGTGTTGAATTGAATTTGGAACTGTTCTGTAATACTCGTGATTTGATTTTCCCGCCACTGGATATTTGATACTTGTCGTTGTTGTGACATTATGGCTACACCAGGAGAATTAGAAGCTGCTCTTGCTGGGCTAAAAGAAGAGTTAAGTAGAGAGAAACAGAAGTCTGCAGAAGCAGAACAAGCTCAAATGAGCTAAGATCCTCGTCCTCTTAATGATGACGTCATAAAAACGAATATGACATCATTGTGATGTATCAGGTTTGCGATAAATGATCTGTGCTAATGCCCGGCTTGATTCCCACAAACGAAATTCAAACAGCTTGCCTAGTTTCGGAGATAATTGTATCGGCGATTTCCATTAGCGGTTATATTATGACGTCAACTTTTTTTCGAGGAAGAATTTCCAAAATCGGAGATGGTTACTGCCTGTGCGTGGGCTTTCTGCATATACATGGCAAGTTTCACGAAGATCCGATGAAAACTCTGGGTTGTGAAACAAAAAATAGGAATGACGTCATAAAAATTGATATGACGTCATAGTGATGTATCATATGTGCGGTAATTCATCTCTGCTAATGCCCTGTTCAATTCCCGCAAACAGAATTCAAAAAGCTTGCCTAGTTTCGGAGATAATTTTTAGGCGATTTCCATCAGCGGAGATATTTTGACGTCATAACTTTTTTTCTAGGAGGAATTTTCAAAATCGGAGATGGTTACTGTCTGCGCAGGGTATTTTTACATATATATGCCAAGTTTCAGGAAGTTTCGATGAAAACTGTAGGCTGTGAAACAAAAAAGTCCACAAGAAGAAGATGAAAAACAACGTGAGTAAGACTTAGAGATCCTCCACGAGGATCTAAAAAGATGCATCAGATGCAATAGCAGAGTCGCAACATCGTCCTGGAGCTTTGGGGAAAAGACTACCAATGCCAGCTTCAAGTGCAGGTTCAACTTCAACTGAAGAACGCTTGGTATTTGCATCGTCTTCACGCAAATTGGAGTGTTTCCGTGACAAACCTGAAAAGTCAAGCGACCTTACAATACAGGAATGGGTGTCCGATGTTCGTTGTCAGCTGGCTGCTCGGAATTTAAACAACAAACAGCAAGTCGGAAAAAACCCACTTGTCTGGAAAAGCTCGACAGGAAATTATTGGGAGAGGGTTTGGTTGAAGATCCTGAGAAAATATTGGGAGTTCTTTTTGAAAGTTTTTGGCAATGGTAACACCCGATCACGGCTCCACAAACAGTTTTTCGCATCCTACCAATGAGATAATTAAGACCTTCTGATGTGTTCACTTAAGCTGGTCGACATCTATAATAGAATTGTCTGTACGGATGCCTCTTTTAAAGGAAGCAGAGAAGGCACACTAAAAGGACAATTAGCTGGTGCTGTCAGAGACGAAAACCTACAAAGAGAAATTCACCGTCTTAACGTGGAATCCTCTGAATTGAGCTACTTTGACACTCGAGATAGAGCCCAACAGTGGTTAGGTGTTAGTCATAAACTACAAGTCAAGACCAGCACACTGAAATAAGTCATGGTTCAAGAAACAGCTGATGCTGAAGGAAACGAAGAGACAAGGTGAACAGCTTTCAGCTCAACAGCAGCAAATTGAGAAGCTACTGCAGAGCTCACAGAGATCGTGTGGAGCTGGCCGGCAATATGGTCGATTTCCAACAGAACAACGGTCCCCGACGCTGCTGGGATTGTGGGTCGACTCAACATCTTCACAGAGACTGTCCGTGACAGGGGAGATCTAGGCAGCAAGATAGATTTTCGCCGGTCGACACTTTAAACTCGAGCAGCCTGTCATTATGGGCCACATGACAGGTAAACAGAAAGCAGTTGGCAGATGCCCAGAAGTTGGGGTCATGATTGGATCCCTGGAAACCAGATGCCTGTTAGATACAGGAGTGCAGTTATCCACTATAAACGAATCCTTTTTTAGAGAACACCTTGTTTGGGAAGGAGAGTTGCTCGATGTTTCTGTGTTTCTACATATATCTGGGGCACAAGGACTTTCTGTTCCCTACTTGGGATATGTCGAGTTAGATGTAGCTCTACTCGGAAGGACATTTCCACAGATGGGATTTCTTCTTGTTCATGATATGACTGATACCCCTATAGTTCAACGCAAAAAGGCATGCCCTGGTTTTATCGGATGTAATATTTTGAATCGTGTCAAATGTACTCAGGGATCAGGATGGTCCACAGTTCTGAAGAAACCTCATCTAGAATTCGGAGGAAAAATTGGCTTCTGTGTTGGTCATGTTTAATGATGACATGGATGCTGGCAATGGGACAGAGGATGACATCTTATCCAGAGTTCGAGTCACAGGGAGAAAGCCTGTACGGGTTTCAACACGAACAATTGTCATGATTGATGGATCACTTATGCCTGCAAAGAGGACAAAGCTATTGTTACGAATTCTGGCCCGCCTGGTGTGCGATCAGCCGCGTACCTCTAATGGCAGCCGCGTCGCCCACCGGACAGACAATTGAGTCGTGACCCTCCTGGAACTACAGCCAGGAGACAGTGACGAGTGGGGGTTTAACCTCACCACAACCCAGTCCGCATTCTACCCGTGCGAAATAGGGTGAATCGCCGAATGTCGATATACCTAAATACCCGCGCGGGTAACCTACCGAGGGGTTGCACCACGCCGCAGGTCAGCTTAGGACACGTACCGCTTAAGCGGTTTGTTCCGTGCTACAGGGATAACCGAGCGGTGTTATCGCCGATCTCGACGGTTCAGATTATTTATCGGGTATTTAAAACCCACTACTCATTCCACGATGCAAGATGGCATTTCAATGGGGTGAAAAGAGGACGCGATGAACGGGATACATTGCACACAAGGACATTTATTCCAGCAACACGTATACAGTCATGCAATATACAAGCGACAAATAGAAGGCCAAGCAATACCACCGACTACGATTATTATCTACAGTCACTTACACAGTCGTTACTTAACAGGACACGGTGCTACAGCATGCATACAAAAACAACAGGAAAACCCTCTCCATAGGCAGGGAGGTAGACGGGGTTCGTAAACCTTTATGGCCGTAGATGACCGAAAAGGCCCGCGAGACCATGCTGGTTACCTGCCCCCTCGAGGTGTGATGGTGGGCAGGTCGCGACGCCTTGTTCCCACGGCAGCTATCGTAGCCGCGCCTGCTCTCGGCCCTTTGCGATGATGTGGTCGGTGAATTCTCTCCGGCGTCCCTCGCCAGACGCGCAGATTCGCACCACACAGCCAGCAGGCTGCGCCTCCCGTCTGCGTCTCTGAGGCGTCGCCCGGACTCGCCACCGGCATGCGCCTTCACCGACAGGTCGCCTAATGCCAAGACGAGAGAGCCTGACCTCAACCACCAAGAGAGAGCTCGAAGATGAAGCGAGAGGATGACGTCCACCAAGAGAGCGAGTAGAATCCAACACGACCCCGACAGAGAGAGTGAGCCTCACGCGCGGTCCGCCTTGTATCGCGCGGGGCTCCGCCCTTCGCTCCTCCCCGTTTTCGGCTCCACCTCCCTTCGAGAAGGTTCCCGAAAAGGGGCGTTCCCTCATCCCGACCGCCTCACGCTGTGTATCCACCAATCGGCGGCGAGCTGCCCTCCCTCTTTCCTTCACACCAAGCGTGCGGAAAAATGGCGGGGAAAAAACCCCACAGGCTTCACAAGTACTTTTTTTCTGCCAATCCTTCTCAGACGGTTTCCGTGGTGCAGAAACCATCTTACCTGGTCTGCGGAGGATGGCGTTCGTAAGCGGGCGTAGTGGCGAAGATGGTGGTGATTGTTGTGGGGGTGGTGTGAGCGTGGTGGGCGTTGCGGCGGTTGTTGTTTGCGTGGAGGTTTGTTGCAATGGTGGCTCAAAATAACGATAGATAAAGAAAAATGGCTATCTCAAAGGGTCGCAGCCCGGTGAACACGAAGGATCCCCTTTAAACAACGGTGGGGACCTATCTGCACATGAACTTAGCGTCATAACTGATATAAGGACCCTGAATCGTGTATTGCGAATTTCCACAGCCATAACACTACCTCCTCCCTTTTTTTACAGACTCGTCCCGAGTCGTCGAATTTTCGTGTGCCATCATCTGTAAGTTCTCCCCGAGTACGATTTACCTTCGGATCCCTGAGTGCGACATTCAGTGTATTCGTGTCCCCAAAATAAATAACCTACGGGCTGAGTAACTAACTAAACAAACCCACTCGTACAGACGACTTAAATAAATTGCCGGCGCTCAGACTCGCATGCCAGCAGCGCAAAACACATTTACAATTCCATCTTAACAACTTAACTTACAAAATTTACACTAACCATGGCCCAGGATCGATGGACTCTGTGGAGAAAATAAGAGTTAGCAGGGAGCCAGGCTGCTTTAGCGCAGTCCAAGGCCTCTCCCTTCTTAAAATGAATGCAGTGAATAAAAACGGTGCACGGGCCGCCAGTGCAGTCCCGTGTTGCGGCTGCCAACAGGGCAGTCCTTGCGGCGTGCGTGATGATCCTGGCGCACATGGTAATGAACGGGGTGGGGGGGGAGGGGGAATGCAAAACAGAATGGGGCAAAATGAACGTGGGCAGCAGGCATGGATCATGGCAAAGGTGGGCAGGCAAGGCATGGCATGACAAGGCCGCTGTACCAAAAACAGCCGGCAGACGATCGATCGGCACAGGCCTTGCAGCAACAGCCAGCAGATGATGTGGCCAGCACAGGCTTCGTAGCAAACAGCCAGCAGACGAAGTGGCCTGCACCTTGCCTTGTTCAATGGAGGTTGGTGGAGGGAGTGTGGTGGTGCTGGCCTCTCGGAAGGCGGGCTCGGACCTACTCTACTGTCTCCCTCCCAACCTATCTCCCTTCATACCCACCCCCTTAATTTGTCAAAACCAATTTAGCCCCAACTTATTTGTTTGTTTTTATTTTTATTTTTACTTCCCCCACTATAATTTTGTCTCCTAACCCCCTTTACTGTCTCTGTCCAGCTAACCTATCCTGTCTCCTAGCCTACTCCCAACCCCTACGTTCCCTTCCCAGAGGGGAATAAGGGAGAGCTGGCGTCCTACGTCGAGGCCCAAAGAAGCCTCAGAATGGCCTCCTCAGATTTCAGCAATCTTAACCCAAAGTGGGTCCAGCGGCCCACAACGAGAGCGAAGGGATGGGTGGTGCGGAGGGGTACACTTCCTAACTACCCTAACCATTAAATTTTAAACTACCTCGGGGCTTTCAACAAGCGCCTCTCGCTTAATCTACTGGTTCGAAAAACCCAGATTCCCATCGCCTGTGTTGGTGTCCTCTCAAATTTCAGGCCATGCCCCCCAATTTTCCTCCTGTGCCCTCACACGGTCTCATGGCTGGGACGCGTGGCTCCCTTGGCAGGAACTACCCTCTGCCGATTCTTTGACGATGGCACCCCCGGGCACTACACTGCCTCCGAGCCTACCAGCTCCCTAAACTGGGGAGTGCCCTCCCTGGCGACTCCCCATCCATGCTCACGTGGCAGGCTGGCACCCCAGACCCCTTTCCGAGGGTCGCCGGTGCCCACGCACTGCCCATGCGGCCTATGGCGCCCCGGGCCCCGCATCAGTGGGTCACCCATGCCCACTACACTATCCTGGCCTCTCATGGGCCCTTGGTCTACCGCGGCCGACTAGCCCGGTTCCCGGGGTACCCACGAAGCGATACTCACCGTTCGCAGCTACGCTCTCAGCCCGTCAACAGGGCTCCTGCACCCTTCCAAGCGGGTATCGAGCCTACACTCCTACCAACAGCAAAACGACCTCCATTTTGTCAATTTGACTAACCCCCTAACTCACATTACACTGACCCCGGGGTCCCTTGGGCGGGAGTCACTCCTCCCCCCCAATCACTCATCGCACCATGCATTCCACAATCACTCCAGACACTCAGGCCCGCTGGCCTACCTCACTCAACATGTCTCCTTTCCGCTCTTCAACTCACCCACCGCTGATCTCTGCCATCCTGCTCACTACTTCCGCTAACTACCTCGTGCTCCCACGTCATTTCTTACACTACAGCACGTTCCTTTTAACACTACGTAGCTAAGCTACGTCCCCACTACACACTCACAGTCTGTCACTGTCCTCAAAATCCAAAAATCATTTTCCCAACCTAAATCTCAACTACAATCCGTCTAACCAATCCATTCCACGGGCCCCATGAGGACTTATTCCTACCCCATGGAGCCGGTCGAGCTATCACTAACCCTTCCCCCTAACTAGTTGTATCCTGTGCCCGGGCAGGGGGGTCTTCCACCCTTTACCCGGGAATCCTGTTCACCCGAAGCGAGGCTTGCTTTTTTTTCTTCTTTTTGCATTGCGCAGCAGCGCAGCAACTCGCAACCTGCGCTCTTCTACGTGACGCCATGGCAGCTGTTCGCGCACATTGTACCTCGTCCCTCCTGGACGGCACCATCCGGCAGGGATTCACCCTCCTGATTCCAACCACACGTGCAGCCATGACGTCACCCTGCGCATTCAAAAGCAAGCCTCACGTTTCGAGGGGTTCCCCACATGAACACATGTGCTCTGCCCGTCGGAGCTTCACACACACGCTCACGTGGAGAACCCATCCGGTCCAAATCCGTAATCCAGCCTACCTTTTGTCCGTCCGCGGGATTGGCAACATCCACCGCTGGCATTTATGGACCGGGTTTCACTCCCGCAAGCGCGCATGTGGCGGCCTCGTGCGCTGCACGGCACGAACCTCGCGCTCGCCGCTGGGTAAACCCGGTGCGGTCCCCAATCCAGCTACGGCTGCAACCCGGCCTTTGTCCTTCACCTGTTGCCGTCGTCGTCTCCATTCCCTCCACGCGCTCAAACTCCCGCGTGTCACGAGACTCACACTCCTCACCATTACATTCGCTCTCGGACATGCGGTTGTGTGTTCCCGCATGCCCACTGTCATCTCCCTCACATACAGCGACCTCACACACGCTGTCTCTCTCACACACACCCTTCTACTCACACATGCGGTGACACTCACACGCGGTGTTTTACTCACACACGGGGTCTCTTTCACACAACGCCTTTCACCCACACTTTGCGCGCGTTTCAGCACACATTTCGCCACACTCTAAACACACACACACACACACACACACACACACACACACACACACACACACACACACACACACACACACACACGAACAATCACACTGGAGATTTGTGCCACCACAAGGCTTCCCGGGGCCTTCATACACCCCAAGCCTTGCGTGCACCCGTCTACAGCACTCGCCCCCTCTAACTCGCTTGACACGACCGAACCCACCTGGTCGCGATCAGCTTCAAGGGAGCATAGCGTCTCCCTCCATTCCTGAAGGAGGCTATCCGGCTCTTCGCACCAGGTCTCGAGACATTCCGCGAGCTCGCCTCCATTATCCTCCACTACCTCCGTGTGTGTGTGCTCGTCCTTAACCCCGTCCAATTCACCCTCTATCTCCCGTGTCTCTGCCAACTCAGTCACCTCTTCACCCATTTCCTCGCTTGTCTCAACTATTATTTCTGCCGTCTCCACGTGTCTTGCCGTACACGTCTCAGTCACCCCCTTTACTTTTTCCCTCTGTGTCACTGTCACTTCCTTTGTCACCTGCTCGAGTCTCACCCAACGCGCCTCGCGAATTAATGTGTCCTCACCCGCCTCCATTGCGGGCCTGACAGCCGTTGCACTCCCCCCAGCTCGTTCGCTCCAGCACGTGGCGGCACCATTTTGAGCTCCACTGCCCGCGTTTCGCTCCCCTCAATTGCCATTCTGCCCGCCTGCAGGCATCACCCCATGCTCTGCATTTCACCCCGTAGTTTTTTAATTTCTTCTTTCATTCCGTTTGTGTTTCCATCTATTTTTTCCGCATTTGTTTTCATCTTCGCTTTCATGCCATCCATTTTTGCCAGCAAAATCATCACGAGCTGACCCATGTCAGGTGGGTCCGTGGCAGTCGCTTCGCCATCAGGCGTGGTTCCGCTGGGGGCTGGGGAGGGAATTTGACGGAGGTGGGGACGGGGGGTGTCATACACCACGGCCTCTGCCGCTGCCGTGCCCATTTCGGGTTCTGGGTTCGGTTGGGGAAATTCATCCTGCACGGACATGTCCTGCTCGGGATTTCATCCTGGGCCATGGATTCTACCATTTCTTCCCTCGTTTCTAATACCCCCGGCTCCCGTTCGCCTTGAAATGCCATCTTATCCCGTGGAATAAATTATATGCTTGTAATTTGGGGAACAGGGAGGGTCGCTTCTCTCACCCCTGATCCGGTTCCATGAATTTAGTTGGAGGCGGGATGGATTTGAATCCCCCTCCTGACAGCACTGTTTCAAATTCTGGCCCACCTGGCGTGCGATCGGCCGCGTACCTCTAATGGCAGCCGCGTCGCCCACTGGACGGACAATTCAGCCGTGACCCTCCTGGAACTACCGCTAGGAGCCAGTCACGGGTGGGGGTTTAACCTCACCACAACCAAGTCCGCATTCTACCCGCGCGAAATAGGGTGAATCGACGAATGTCGATATACCCGCGCGGGTAACCTAGCGAGGGGTTGCACCACGCCGCAGGTCGGCTTAGGACACGAACCGCTTAAGCGGTTCGTTCCGTGCTACAGGGATAACCGAGCGGTGTTATCGTCGACCTCGACGGTTCAGATTATTTATCGGGTATTTAAAACCCACCACTCATTCCACGATGCAAGATGGCATTTCAATGGGGTGAAAGGAGGACGCGACGAACGGGATACATTGCACACAAGACATTTATTCCAGCAACACGTATACAGTCATGCAATATACAAGCGACAAATAGAAGGCCAAGCAATACCTCCGACTACGATTATTATCTACAGTCACTTACACAGTCGTTACTTAACAGGACACGGCGCCACAGCATGCATACAAAAAGAACAGGAAAACCCTCCCCATAGGCAGGGAGGTAGACGAGGTCCGTAAACCTTTTATGGTCGTGGGCCGTAGATGACAAAGGCCCACGAGACCGTGCTGGTTACCTGCCCCCTCAAGGTGTGACGGTGCGCAGGTCGCGACGCCTTGTTCCCACGGCAGCTCGCGTAGCCGCGCCTGCTCTCAGCCCTTTGAGATGATGTGGTCAGTGAGTTCTCTCCGGCGTCCCTCGCCAGACGTGCAGATTCGCACCACACAGCCGGCAGGGCTGTGCCTCCCCTCTGCGTCTCTGAGGCGTCGCCCGGACTCGCCACCGGCCCGCGCCTTCACCGACAGGTCGCCCAACGCCAAGTTTAGAGAGCCCGACCTCGACAACCAAGAGAGAGCTCGAAGATGAAGCGAGAGGATGACGTCCACCAAGAGAGCGAGTAGAATCCAACACGACCCCGACAGAGAGAGTGAGCCTCAGGCGCGGTCCGCCTTGTATCGCGCGGGGCTCCGCCCTTCGCTCCTCCCCGTTTTCGGCTCCACCTCCCTTCAAGAAGGTTCCCGAAAAGGGGCGTTCCCTCACCCCGACCACCTCACGCTGTGCATCCACCAATCCGCGGCGAGCTGCCCTCCCCCTTTCCTTCACACCAAGCGTGGGGAAAAATGGTGGGAAAAAAACCCCACAGGCTTCACAAGTACTTTTGTTCTTCCAATCCTTCTCGGACGGTTTCCGTAGTGCGGAAACCGTCTTGCCCTGGTCCGCGGAGGATGGCGTTCGTAAGCGGGCGTAGTGGCGAAGATGGTGGTGATTGTTGTGGGGGTGGTGTGAGCGTGGTGGGCGTTGTGGCGGTTGTTGTTTGCGTGGAGGTTTGTTGCAATGGTGGCTCAAAATAACGATAGATAAAGAAAAACGGCTATCTCAAAGGGTCGCAGCCCGGTGAACACGAAGGATCCCCTTTAAACAACGGTGGGGACCTATCTGCACATAAACTTTGCGTCATAACTTATCTAAGGACCCTTTATGGTGTATTGCGAATTTCCACAGCCGTAACACTAAGAAGGATTATTGGAGCATATGAAATCACACATTGGACCACTTCCCAATGGCTTCGCTGTAGGTCCTGCGTGGGTCTTAAGTAATGGTCATGTGTCTGTTCAAATGGCGAAATTTGGTGACAAAGATGTGCAACTAAAACTTAGAACCCCAGTTGGTGTTGTACAGAGAGGTACCTTTCATCCGGAAGTTGAAGTCATTCAAGTGGGTGACAGTGAAGTCTGTGTTGAGAAGATCTCTGCAGAACAGGAAACATCCACCTTCCTTCCGAACATTATGGACATGATGCATTTTGGTAATAGTCTTGACAAAGAACAGCGTCCAGCGTGTTGATGGAGTTTTGGCCAAATATGTTTCGTTTTTTTTTCCGCAGAACAGATGACAACATTGGCTGTTGTGATGAAGTTATTCATCGAATTTGTCTGAAAAACAACGTCCGAGTGAAGATTCCACATTGACGTGTGCTGCCGTAACAGTGGGGGGAAGTTCAAGAGTACCTAAAGCAGGCTATAAGTAACGGGATCATCAGAGAGTGTACTCGTACCTTCGCAACATCTGTGGTCCTCGCGATGAAGAACGATGGGAGTTTACATACGTGCGTGGACTCGAAGGCACTCAACATGCAGACTCACAAGGATGCCTATCCTTCACCCAGAATAGAGGAGGCCCTACAAGCACTTAATGGATCAAATTACTTTTGCAGCCTTGATCTTGCTCACAGATTTTACCAAGTTCCCATGGCATCAGAGGATGTGGAGAAGACTGCATTTAGGGTTGGGACAGGAGGCCTCTGAATTCCTGAGGATGCCTTTTAGGCTTTGCAATGCCCCAGCCATGTTCATGAGAACGAATAAACAGTCTTTGGTGATGAAAATTTCCAGACTGTGTTGATTTACCTTAATGACATATTGGTGTTTCGTCCGACATTCAAAGAGACTTTGAGGAAATTGGATATTGTGCTAACCCGACTTGGGACCTTTAATCTTGAGACCAAACCGTAGAAATGTTACCTATTTGAGGAACAACTTCATTATCTTGGACATGTCATTAGCAAAGACGGTGTGTCGCCTGACCTCGAAGATTCGAGCAGTGATGGAATGGAGGAAGCCAAACACCGAGCAGGAACTTCGAGGATTCTTAGGCCTCACTGGCTACTTTGCCGCTTTGTTCTGGGATACGCAGCCATTGCTGTACCATTGCACAATCTCCTCTCTGGAACTCCAAAAAGATGCGACAGCAAAGAGTCAAGAATCCCGTGAAATCAAACAATCATCCTTTCAACCAACATTGGACATCGGAGTGCACAACTGCTTTTGCCGAGTTGAAGAATAGACTGTGTAACCCACCAGCTCTTGATTATCCTGATTTTGGCAGCCCATTCATTCTGGGAATAAATGCAAGTTTTCAATGGTTCGGGGCTGTTCTTTCACAGAAGCAAAGGGACAGGAACACTGTCATTGCCTACGCTAGTAGAGGTCTGAGAAAGCACGAGTGATCAATGCAGAACTACAGTCGTATGAAATTAGTTACTCGCTTTACGTTGAGCCATCAGAGAGAAGGTCAGAGACATGCCAATTGGTGCAGAGTTTGTTGTATACACTGATAACATTCCTCTTAGTTATCTCAACTCTATTGCAAAGCTAGGAGACACTGAGTCCAGATGGGTTGCAGAACTTGCCCAGTTCAAATTTTCAATTCAGTACCGTTTCGGACAGAGCGATAATGCAGATGCCTTGAGCAGGAACCTGGACCATGGAGATCGGCCAACTACAGTGCCATCCGCGGAAGACTTTATGGAAATGATGTCACCTGAAACTTCAACACCTGTCCCCTCTGAAATTATGGAACAGTTTCATTAGAACTATTGCTCGAGTTTGGCACAAGAAGATCCATGTTCAGTCTGACAACACAGGCCCTCCAGCCCTTTCCACTCTACCAACTATCCCACATGCTGAGGTTGACAAGGTTCAGATAAGCGATCCAACCATCAGCAGAGTTTGCTATTTTTGGAATAAAAAGCATTGTCCTACTTCATCTGAACTTACCAGAGAGCCCAAGTCTGTAAGAAAACTTCTCCAATCTTGGTACTGTATCGTAGAAAGTTCTGGCATCCGATACTGCAAGGCAACCATGGAAGGAAAGTGGACCAGCTCTTACTACCATCATCTCTCAGGAGGCAGGTGGTAACTGAAGTCCATGATAAGTCAGGATACCAAGGAGTGGACCGTACCTATGAGCTTCTGCAGACAACATGTTACTGGGTTGGAATGGAGGCAGATGTAAGGAACCACTGCAGTGGATGTTCAAGGTGCATCTTTTCCAAGTTTGGAAAAAGTGAAACCGACTCATTGCGAAAAAAAAAACAACCCTCGAACTTCTGGCAATTGACTATACTGTTCTTGAAAAGTCTTGTGGTCTAGAAAAAGTCCTTGTGATGACATGTGTTTACAAAGTATACTCAAGCAGTGGCAACTCAAGACCAAAAAGCTACTACAGTGGCAAGAGTGCTTGTGAGAAACTGGTTTGTGAGATTTGGAGTACCACTGAGAATCCATAGCGACCGAGGCAGAAACGTTGAAATTTCAGTAATCCGAGAGCTTAGCTCCATATATCCAGCATGAGAAAATTCCGCGAATTTATTCACCCAGGAACGTTCCTGAGTTAAGCACAAATCTGTTGAGAAAATTAGGGGGGTATGGGGGGGGGGTTAAGTCAATTGTTGGGAGTGATTTCACGCCGCCGACGATCTTTATAAAAAAAAAAGGTATTCCGAGGTCCCTAATACAGATTCCCGGCATTCTGCACTGACGTCATTGCCAGATTCATTAACATAACAATCGGACCACCTCACTGCATTACTCCTGAAACTGCCACAGCAGCATTAATCTAGCTGGAGGCGTGGTGTTCCGAGTGTGCAAGGCCAAGGTCGCTTCTAAAACATGGCCGCATTCAGTAGCCGCAGGCTGTCCCGGGATTGTGATGCTTGTTTGGCTGCACTAATTGACAAGACTTGCAAGAATTCCTGGAAGTGGGAATGGCTGGAGCGTATGCCATGCGGTACGGTGGCTTGTGGGGCTTTCATTCAAAAGATAGCCCAGCCAGGAAAGGCTGTATGCACATGGTGCTCAAAGGAGATTGTTTATGGAGGACGTGGGTACAAGTCATTGGAATCCCATGCAGAGAGCAAGAAGCGTCGTGATATTCAGAAAATCCGGGCATCCAATTACAGTCTTCCTGGTAAATATAGCCTTGGGCTTTATACATGTACAGTTATCAGTATACATGTACACAGTAGACATCTATGCTGTCAATGTAGTGTAGTGTGGTGTGGTGCACTTTCACTACAGTAATAAGTTATGTTAATTGGCAAGCAAGCCACAACTCAGAATTGGGTCAATCTTGTTTACCGGCAATGACTAATAGTCTGAGGCTTAGTGTAATCACTGTACCGGTCACTGTATTCACTTTCTGAAGCACGTATTATAAATGGTGATTGGCTTTTCTATTTTTACTCTGCTTTGGCTTTGGGTTTTGCTTTTTCTCCAGGTGTTTCCTCACTTTCTGCTACCTCTTGCACTGCTGCTTCTACTGCCCCCATCCCCTGTACACCGATGCCTGCTGTACCAATATGTGACAGGGTATCCAATGCTCATGCCATGGTCCTTGCCTTCCTCGCACAGCATTCCCTACCATTCAGCCTTGCCCCTGAACTGATAAGCCTGGCCAGAGCACTCAACCTGGATGCAAAGGCCCTTGGTCAGCTCACAATGGACAGGACATCTGCTTCCTACAAGCTTAGGTTTGGACTAGGACATACCGTACATCACCAGTTGATATCAGCACTGCAGAGGGAATACTTCTCTCTGAACATTGATGAGTCAACAAGCACAAACCATCAGAGGGTCTTATGTGTCCTGGCCAGTTACTACAGCCCACTGCATAAGCAGATCATAGTGCAGCATCTAGAGTCCCTTGTTGTGATCAAAGTGGACAGTGCCTCGTTGCACCAGGAACTGGTTGACTTGTTGAAGAAGTATGAGCTACCGTGGAAGAACTGCATATCCATCCTCATGGACTCCTGCTCAGTCATGCGGGGATCCAAGTCAGGAGTCAAAATTCGCATCAGGGAAAACAATGCCCCACACATGTTGGACATAGATGGGGACTCCTGTCACCATGCTCACAATGCGTCCAAGAAGCTGAGCGACCCATTCGACAACTTCGCAGAGCGCATGCTCTCTGGCATCTACAATGACTTCAAGTGGTCACCTGACTTAAAGCAGTTCTTGCAGGAAATCTGTGGGCTGATTGGTGTCAGGTATACCATGCCAGAGCGTATGTCAGTCACAGGTGGCTCTCTGTGTATGATGTCAGTGTTGACACTCTGTGGCTGTGGGATGCCTTTGTTGTCTTCTACTTTGGCTTCCTCTCTCAAGCTGATCGCACACACTACTTGTCACGGGTTGTGGAGGTCTACCATCGCAGGCACGTAGACACAAAAGCCAAGGAGAGAATACGCCAGATCCATGATGTTCTGAAGAAGAAGAATATGACCAAAGATGGCAAGGTACGAAAAGAGCGTATACTGCAGCGAGTCTTCCACAAGAAGAAATTGATGAGACTGATATTGATGTTCTATACATCAGTGTTCCCGCTGCTGAAGAAGTACGTCCTCCTGTTTGAGATGAAGGCCCCACTGATCCACAAGCTCAATGACCAGCAGGTGGACCTTGTCCGAGAGTTCATGGCCTGCTTTGTCAAACCTGAGAAGCTGCCATCCTCAGGCAAGAGACTTCAGACCCTCGACCTGGATGAGAAAGCCAACCTGCTACAAGTGAAGAAGATGTTTCTTGAAGTTGGTGTGTCTGAGATTGTCAACACTGCCCGTAGTGGAGATGGAGAAGTGCATGACTTCTTGCAGAGTGTGGAGAAGGCCGATGTGACATGTGGAAAGTACCTCCAGAAGAAAAGTACCTCCTTCCTCTCCTGTCGCAGACAACGTGTGGCCCTAAATGGAGTTCTTTCATCCCCTCTTCCTGTGCAGGCTGGAGTTCCTCAAGGTAGCGTTCTGGGCCCTGTTCTTTTTCTGGTTTTCATCAATGATCTCTCGGACTCTCTGGAAAATCCTCTATTTCTCTTTGCCGACGACTCCACCCTCTGCCGTACCATCTGTCATCCCTCAGACCGGCAAGCAGCAGCTTCTTCGCTCACTGCAGATCTGGATAAAATCACAAACTGGTCCAACACGTGGAACATGTCTTTCAATCCAGACAAATCTCACACTCTCACTATGTCTCTTCGAAAGGACCGTTTAGAAAACCCCCCCATCCACTTTCTCAACAATCCTCTGGAAGAAGTCTTTTCTTTCAAGCTTCTGGGTCTCACTATCTGCCATGACCTTTCCTGGGAAAGTCACATTTCCAACCTTGCCTCAAAAGCCAGTCGCCGACTGGGAATCCTCTATCGTGCAAAGTCCTTCCTCGGCCCTCTTGAGCTCCTGACCACTTACAAAGCTTTTGTCCGTAGCCTGATGGAGTCCTGCTCTCCCCTCTGGGCTGGTGCTCCTGCCTCCCACCTTTCTCGGCTTCACGCTGTCGAAACCAGGGCATTTAAGATCATCGGCATCTCCCGCAATGAAGCTGAGTCTTTGGGCCTCTCACTCAATCACCGCAGGTTGGTCAGTGGTCTTTCTGTCTTCTACCGACTCCTCTCCAGCCTTGCCCCCCCTTCTGGTAAAACTACCAAAATCACGAATCACTGCTCATCTTCACTCTTTCATTCCTCTTTTTTCCCGCCTTTGGAATAAACTTCCTCACTCTATTCTTTCCCATTCTTCCCTCCAGGCTTTCAAAACAGCTGTTCACCACCACCTCTTATCTTCCCCCATCCAAATCCTCGATCTTTTGTACCCCCGATAATCCACCCAAGCCCACTTCCTTCAATTCCCCTGCTTTCCTTCCTGAAAGTCCCTGTAATGTCCATCTTCTCTTCGCCATGTTCCCCGTCCCATCCCCATCCCTCTCCCATCCACAGTTCACCTAATGTGTCTGTTCCCCACTGTTTTGTCCCTTCCACTCCCGCCCCTCTTGTCTCATGCCTCCTTGCTGTGAGTTGTGTGTTAGCTCTCATACGAGCCTCGACCAAGGTATACAAAAAAAAAAAAATACCCCTGCATAATGCTGTCCTCAGAAGTGCCTCAGCAATTGATCCACTCAGCAGAGGGCACACTGTCAGCCAGGAGCAGCTCCTGAAGTTGCCACACCTGGTGACAAATGTCCTTGCACCAGAGGAATGTGATGCCTTTGAACTGGAGGTTCAGAGTTTCCAGATCGACTCCAGCGTGCCACCAGCTCAGGAAGATGAGTCTGCTCGCATCAACGACTGGTGGACCAAGGTCTTTGAAGGTGGAAAGTACCCCCTTCTCTCAAGAATGGTGAAGGCTCTGCTGTCCTGCTTCCACGGGCCACAAGTTGAGAGTGCCTTCAATCTCATGGGAGATGTCTTGGATGTCAGATCACACCGACTAAACATGGAGACCCAACAGCACAGCGATGGGTGTCAAGTACAATCTTCGATCATCAGGAAAAACTGCAGTGGAGTACTACAGTAGGACTGACAAACTGCACAGTCAAATAGACCTAGACCTGTGCAAGAACATGAGTAGCCTACAAAACCTACAAGGCAGAACTGGCAGACAGGAGGGACAAAGAAGAAGAAAGAAGGCGAGAAGTGGGTGCAGCTGCCCTCAGTAAGTTGACCAAGCGCAAGACCAAAGAACTGACTGAGAAGGCTGCAAAGAAGGCAAGACTTTCCCACCAACGTGCAAGCAAGAAAAAGCACAACCTGAACTAAAAGACAAAGAAGTGAACAATGTTCAGTGGTTAGGCGCCTGTCAACATTATCGACTCAAGAACTCAACAACTAGTGGATGCAACAGTGTTACTAATTGTGAACTTATTATGCAAACTTTTAGTGCAACTTGTTATCAATTATTGTCAACTTGTTATGCAAACTTATTATGCAACTTGGTATCACTTATTGTCCACTTATTATGCAACTTGGTATCAATTATTGTCAACTTTGTTTAATTTGCTATAAAGACAATGAAAGAATATTATCCTACAGATTGATTCATGATTTGTACAATGAATTTTGACAATTTACATTACAACATTGATTAATAATTTGCAAGATGAATTTCATGTCCTCAATGATTGTCTTCAGTGCTTCTACCCTGTTAACAAGGACAACACTATACACAATCCTCTTAAAAGGGACCAGGAAATGCTGTAGAATGCAGGTGAGAACACCTGGAACCTTTAGCGTTCGGGGGGCCTGGGCGGCCCCCAAACCCCGGCCTAAAAATTTTTTCGCCTCGGCCCATCGTTTTTTTTTTAGCTAATTTTTTTTAGACTCACTCTCATGCCTGATATATGACATCTGTAAAAGCAGGACAACTTCCTACCTCCTGCGATCGCTGCCCCCAGCAAAGAAACGGGTGTTGTCGAAGTATCTGAAGTCGTTTATGCATACATTTGCACACCGCACGCATCGACTGACTATTCCCCATACTACCTCTACTTTGGGCGGGAACCTAGACTGCCTATTGACCACCTATTGGGACTGAACGAGGGACAGGATTATGGCATGGTTCGTGATTGGGTCACCGATCATTACATAAGCTTGAAAGAAGCTTTCGACCTTGCATCAGCAAAAACGGAAAAGGAATCGTTGAGATGCAAAAGGTTGCACGATCGGCATGCGCAGGAGACCAGCTTGCCCGTTGGTGTCCATGTTTTCTTGAGAGACCGGAGTCATCAGGATCATCACAAGATTCAAAACGTGTGGAGTCTTGTCCCACACCGCATCATTGGACGACCGGACCCGGATGGTCATGCCTACTTTGTCAAACCCCTTCAGGGTAATGCCATTCCAAAGACAGTACAGAGGACTGACATTCTTGATAGCCTTCATCAAGATCCTCTGTCCATTAGAACAAATGCCTCTCCAGAGCAACAATAAGAGAACGCTGAGGTCGTTGACAACTCTTCGGAGGATGAGACAGGATATGTATGCACTCTTCATTCCTCCTGATACAGATGCCATAGTGGGCAGAGATGCTCGTATGGCAAGTGATCAACCTGCTGCATCTTACATCAGAGCGCATGAAGGACTTCGTACAAAAGACACAGCAGGGAGCAACCTATCATTTCAATCGATGATGAGGATCCTGCTACTGCCATGCAAGATGCTGATCATTGTGAGTTGGGGAAAGAAGAGCAGGCTCCATGTCCAAGAAGAACTAATAGATCGACAGCAGGCCAGCACAGTAACATTTATCATGAACCTAGATCAGTTTTAGCAGAGAAGACCCAGTGTACTCAGTCAGTCGATCCACAGATTCTTGTGAATGTTAGCCAAACCCATGAACAGCTCCTGTTCGTGCAGATGTTGTATCGATTAAGCAACTTTTACTGCAGGTGAATCTTGTGTGATCGCACTGAAAAGTACGACTTGTATTGTAAGGTTGGTTGACAGGACGTCAACCAAGCTGCAGGGGTGTGTGTAAATAATTAACTTGCGAGCATGTAAGTCTCACGGAGTTTCCTCCCACATGTCACATCCTGCTTGAGATTGACGCAGCTTCCTCCTATATATCACATCCGGCATATTCGGAAAGCTGCCACCATTTCATCTTCCTTGGGTGCGTGGACTTGATCACCATCAGAAAATGGGAGATTTGATAGTTGTTTGTTGATGTGAGATTCAAACGGATCGATCAGCATTGCTCTGTACCCTGGTCAGACAGGTGTAAGTTCCTTTAGGAATACCAAGATGCTTTATGATTACTCACGACGTTGGTGTTACTAAAATAATCTGGTTGTGTCTTAATGACGATGCAGTTTTATTCAGTTGTAAACAGAACTTAAATGTACGTGATCTATGTGAGTAAAAGATTAACTAATTAAACAATCCTCATGTCCTGTTACTGAATTCGTTGGTTGATGTTTGGTTTTCCAGGTGTGCCTTGGCGCACGTCTTGCGAGAGTATGTAGACATTGTCTGCCCCTGATGTATCTCATGGTTGCATGGGTCAAACCTGTCGGGCTTGTATATGGATGCATCTGTGGTTGCATACTCGATGTATTCATTGTAAACATTGAAACATCATTTCCTTCATTGCTTTGAAGTATTTATTCTGCTACCTGCGATGTATCTCTGCTGAAAAGTATTTTTGTATCTTTTAGGGTTATTTTATTACCTGCATATTCGAATACAGCAAGTATAAACTGTCATCCTGTGTCTTGCTTAATTTGTTCCACGTCACAAAAGCTACAATCCTGGTCATGTTGCCAGGGTGCTGTTGAGAGCAAGCCTTCTCCACACAGAGGACATCATGGGATCCTCAACATCCACAAACTAATGCTGGCAGACGGGACACCCGTTTCACGTCCATCCGGGGGACGGCACAAACGTTGATGAATCACCCTGCCTGTTAACACACAAGGATGACAGTTTATAGCTGCGTCAGGATTCAAACCCAGGCTAGACCGTTTAGAGGCGAGTGTGCCTACCTCTCGGCCATCCTGCCAATCTGCCAGCATCGGATTTCTAAAAAAACACGACGACTGAGATTTACAGTCTGCTCTGACTGTTTTCATAGTGGAACCACACAGACAAAAATTGTAAACAGTTGTCATATAAAGGGATCAGTTGTACGAGAAATTGTGATAAGTTGATTTATAGGAAGAAATGGCTTTTTTTACAATAGTCTGATAAAGGAAGTACCATATCGTATAACTACAACTGACTGTTCAAGTCTGATGAAGAAAGCGTTCACAGTTTTAGGTATCTGGATTGGATTGTGTTGCCATCTTCCTTGCAGTAAGAGTTCTATTTGTAGCTTCCTGCTTGCACTTGGTGACAAGTGATGGACTTGGTTTACATTTGACTATGTTCTGAAACTTGAAGGTATTAATCTTAGCTGCAATCAATCCACACAGCATGTTCCTCGTCCAAGAGTAACACGAATAGAGCAAGATGGCCTTCTTTCAAAATTTTCAGAACATCTGTGTGGTTGTGTAAATAGCTTCCTCACAATGATGAAGATGCTTTCAGTGAAGCGATCAGACAAATCAGCTTGGGTAACTTTGGCAGATGGACGAGTTATGGCTGGTCTGTTGCTAGATCCATAAATCTGTGTAATGTGAGTCCATTTCTCATCCAGTTTGTCGTCCTGCGGCAACAACTGGTATCCAATGAACTCCCAGTGAAATTTATCCATGTTTGTATCTGGTTCAACATCAGGAAACTGGTTACAAAGGGTCTCAATGTCAGAGTACTTTGGTGCCAAGTGATCTTTAGAAATGATAATTGCTACAGCCTGAATAACTGCCCATTAAAAGGCATCTTCTTCATTCATGTGCAGTGCACAATTAATGTAGAGCAACCTGTCTTCTTACGTGAACTTCTTGTGGAGTGGAGTGCATTGTCGGTTCTCTTTCATAATGTACTGCTTGGTTGCAAATCCAATATATACGTCATTTAGGGGTGGAAGAACATTGTTGTTATTTATGTCAAGACCAAGAAAACTTGCTTATAACTCCTTTGCAGCTACCAGATTTTCTGTAGGCAATACTATTAAAGGAAACGTAGAGTAAAACTGGAACGTTACTCGGTAGAGTGCATACTGCATACCTCTACCGGGCTGAACAGTTTACGTTTTGTATACACCTGATCGGCCAGATCTGGATCCGGACTTTATTCCAAAATCTAATTTCCTCGTTCTTGTCACCTACCCAACTCATCCATCAAGTTTCGTTCAAATCCGTACACAACTTTTTGAAATATCCTGATTATATAAATATATATATATATATATATATATATATATATATATATATATATATATTTTGTGACGTTCACGGGACTTGAACAGTCCCGCCAACGTAGAATGAGCCGAAACGATGGAGGCGGTTTCTTTATTTATAACCCAAAGGTGGCGGTTCTAATCGCTCTACCGCAAACGGGACGAGGAAGGTGGCACGAGTCGCTTTTCACTGAGTTGATAACGTTTATTCCTCTCACCAGAAATAACAAGACTCGGCAAGAAGAGGGATCCGGGGCGATTCGACGGGATGGTGTGGGATCGGGCGTGGGAAAAACACAGACAATTCCAATGAATATACAAATCTCAAACCCTCTAAGGCGCCAGGTACACACACACACACACACACACACACACACACACACACACACACACACACACACACACACACACACACACACACACACACACACACACACACACACACACACCGTAGCTATTTCTGGTGGTCAGGCTGGACCGTGGTGTGGACGCAGCAGTCCCTGGATTGGTGTCGGACGAGCTGGCCTTGCTCTCGTCAGGGGGGGGGGGGGGCAGGAGAAACCGTGGTGCTGTCGACCTCCTGGTCTTGGCCCAAGTCCGCTTACAGCCACCAGGGAACCAGCTCCGGCGCCAAACCGCGAGCAGGAGAGGGAGGCAGGTCCGCCCGCCGTTCAACCCCGTACTCCGAGCCAGCAGAACCCCAGAGCCAACCAAGGTGAGGCACGAGGCCCAGCAAGGCTACAAGACACGAAGAAACCAGGGCCGAATCAGCGCAACAACAAGCACGCTCCCAGCACAACAACCTCCACCCCCAAAAAACATTGTTTCTGTACCGATCTTCTTCCTCTTCCTTTTCGACCCCGAACAGAACCTTTTTATCCTCCCGTTCTCGTCACTTCCAATCGAGCCGTTTTATTGGCCCACCGCCGTCGCCTTCCGCCAATCGTGATCACGGGGCAGAGCCATCCGCAGCACTGTCCTGTGACGTCACGGCAAGCCTCCAGAGAATACTAAAAGGGGTTTACGCAGACACACTTACCCTTCCCGTGTCCCTATCTAATTACGTGACAATTATCATTT
Source organism: Eptatretus burgeri (assembly GCF_056783735.1). NCBI lineage: Eukaryota > Metazoa > Chordata > Myxini > Myxiniformes > Myxinidae > Eptatretus > Eptatretus burgeri. The sequence continues at coordinate 38,649,262 of NC_140965.1, forward strand.
CCCCCTTGAAGAAATGAACATTTACTAGACAACTTATCAGCACTGAATTGCTACTTATTACATCGAGATCCTGGTACACTCGAACAGCATGGCATACCTAATTAAACATCCTAATTACCCTTTGAATGCATACCCCCCCCTCAAACGTAACAATATATATTTTTTTATATATATATATATATATATATATATATATATATATATATATATATATATATATATATATATATATATATATATATATATATATATATATATATATATATATATATCAATGTTGAAGAATCACTTAAGGTGTTTTTCTTATGGCTTCGTTATTCCACTTTGTCTTTTTCTATTACTACTATAAAGATGAATCGTATCTTATTTACAGGTTGGATGAGCCTAATGGTGTCCTGCATTGAAGTTCCTCATAAAGGGAATGGTTTAAATGTTTTCTTGTGCATCAAAGACATAACGACCTCAGAACTGACTGGGGATTGCAACGTATCCGAGACACGGAAATAAGACTACATGAACATGTGTAATATGAATGCAAGTCTTTTAGCAACTTGCTAAATATAATATATTAGCAAGATACTCATCTCTGACAGATTGTGGGCATTGTTACTCACTGATTGAATCGGGCATATTTTATGTGAGAACTTGCGGGTATACTATATTCCCGGTTCGTCCACTACAGCAACATAACCTATCCATTGAGGTGTTTTTTCGCCCCCCCCCCTGCTTTCCCGTTTTCACACCACTGTCCACACAAAATTCATCATTCAATTCTACACAGAGTCCGGGGGACTCAAAGAAAGGAGAAGAAGTCATTGCTTATTGAGGTGTTAATAGCAGTGATTTTGGACTAAACGATGCAGAAATCAAGAAAATGACCAAACAAAACCTCATGAATGAAGTGAGAAGGTCCTGGAAGCTGAAGAATGCCAAAGTTGTATGAGTGATGGCTGGACCTTCAGGAATGATGACAAAGAACCTCACAGAGATATTAAACATAGGGGCAATACCCCTGGGTGCTGACCTGGTAGTGGCTGAATATAACCAGGAAACCACTGGGAGGCATGGATGACCTACAAAATGTATAATGGAGAAGAAAGTAAATACCTATGGATGTTTTTTTTTTTCTGCCATGAACAAACCTTGGGACATCATGGGTGATAAAGGTTGTGGTCAACTTTCATCGAAATTGTGTGTGTGGTTTCAGAAATAGAAAGCAAATACATATTTTGGAGGGAAACCCCCCTTAAATCCCCTTAGTTTTTTCATGACATTAGAAAAATATGCTCTTTGGTATGTCATGGGTGATGAAGGTTGTCATGAAGTTTCATCGGAATTGTGTGTATCTAAGAAGAAAACAAATACCTCTTTGGGGAGGTAACCCACTCCCCCACCCATCCCGTAAACTCCCTATGTAGACCCCTTCAGACCCTGGGTTTTTTATGCCATCACGGGTGATGAAAGTTGTCAAATTTCATTTAAAGCGTATGTGTAGTTTCTGAGAAGAAGTTACAAGTATTTGTGGACGGACGGACGACACGCCATCCCATAAGATCCCCGGACCTACTTTACAGGTGAGCTAAAAACCATCCCTGGGAATATTATTACAAACAAACTACATTTACAAGCCGTCCGGGGCTCATCGCCGATCCTTAAGAGAGCCCTCGGCACAAAACGTTGAGAAAGAAAACTTCACAGCTTGGTCCATGAATCGTGACCTCTTACTGAAATGAAGGTGGATACTTTGAGCCTTCCCTGGGAGGACTCCATTCCACATTCTGAAACCCCATATGTAGATACCAATCAACGACACACTCACGCTTTTCGGGGATCGGCAGGTTGGAGTCAGTTAGCTTTCAAGAAAAAACAACATTACATTTATATCGACGTTTCAAGGATATGTTCACAAACATTATACTTTATAAACAGCTGTGTGTGATGGGTGGAAAAAAATTGGCTCGCGAATTTAGAAAACACGTTAATACTGCAAATGGCTTGGAAATCGGGTGTTATCAAATATATTTTACTTTGAAACTCACAAAGAGAAACATGTCACCTTTGGAAAGCAAATCCGATAACCAAATGCTTTAGAAACAGGAGCGAGGACAAAGGAAAACCTGGAAGAACCTCCAGAAGATGTGGGATGAAACTTTGTCACCACAGCACCTGTAACAGGCATGGCATGTCCACACACCTGTGGAGAGTCTGTACAGATCCAAATCTACCCACGTGTACCATGTCAGTGTGTGATGTAAATGCACCTCCATCTGGTGGTAACTGTCGACTGCACAGCTCGATCAGAACACGAACTGCACTGTGCAGCTCAGTCAGTGGCTCAAGCACTCCAACGGAACACCTGGCTTGGCAAGCGATTACCAATTGCTCTCAATACAACTATGCACCAGGAAACACCCGTGCAATGTCTGAATTGGACAAATCAACACTTTTGGGGGAAGTCGGAACTGCTGATACTTTCAAATTTGGAGCTTTACATCCAGGCCAAAAAACATGGCGGCTTTAGACCCCAGTGAGGTTACTCAGGACCTCACGAAGACCCCAGACAGCAAGGTGGCTGAGGATCCCTTGATGAAGGATATAATTAAATAAGGCCGTTAATTATCTTCAAAAGGGGTGTTTTAATTAACCCAACCACCCAATTTTCACTCTTGCACTTCCTTGGAGTTTTCTTTGTACACATGCAAAGTTTCAGGTTGTTAGGTTTTATAGTTATGGACACAGACACACACTCACCTCCGATTCGATTTTGTACACGTGACGGTGCCATCATGGAGGTCGCCAAAACAAGTGTTTTTTATTTTTAATTTGGCAGATTTATTCCAGAAGAAGCAAGGCAATAATGAGCTCAGTTTTTAAGATTTACTAGCATAACCCGCGCTCTGCGCGACATGGGGTGGGTGTGTTTGAGAAAGGAACTGATTTTTTTTTTTTGTATACCTTGGTCGAGGCTCGTATGAGAGCTAACACAACTCACAGCAAGGAGGCATGAGACAAGAGGGGCGGGAGTGGAAGGGACAAAACAGTGGGGAACAGACACATTAGGTGAACTGTGGAAGGGAGAGGGATGGGGATGGGACGGGGAACATGGCGAAGAGAAGATGGACATTTCAGGGACTTTCAGGAAGGAAAGCAGGAGAAATGAAGGAAGAGGGCTTGGGTGGATTATCGGGGGTAGAAAAGATCGAGGATTTGGATGGGGGAAGATAAGAGGTGGTGGTGAACAGCTGTTTTGAAAGCCTGGAGGGAAGAATGGGAAAGAATAGAGTGAGGAAGTTTATTCCAAAGGCGGGAAAAGAAAGAGTGAAGATGAGCAGTGATTCGTGATTTTGGTAGTTTTACCAGAAGGGGGTTGTTGGCGGACCTTGAGCGCCCTGTGGAAATGTGGTGGGGACAAATCGCAGAGAGAGCAGGGGGGGGCAAGGCTGGAGAGGAGTCGGTAGAAGACAGAAAGACCACCGACCAACCTGCGGTGATTGAGTGAGAGGCCCAAAGACTCAGCTTCAATGCGGGAGATGCCGATGATCTTAAATGCCCTGGTTTCGACAGCGTGAAGCCGAGAAAGGTGGGAGGCAGGAGCACCAGCCCAGAGGGGAGAGCAGTACTCCATAAGGCTACGGACAAAAGCTTTGTAAGTGGTCAGGAGCTCAAGAGGGCCGAGGAAGGACTTAGCACGACGGAGGATTCCCAGTCGGCGACTGGCTTTTGAGGCGAGGTTGGAAATGTGACTTTCCCAGGAAAGGTCATGGCAGATAGTGAGACCTAGAAGCTTGAAAGAAAAGACTTCTTCCAGAGGATTGTTGAGAAAGTGGATGGGGGGGTTTTGTAAACGGTCCTTTCGAAGAGACATAGTGAGAGTGTGAGATTTGTCTGGATTGAAAGACATGTTCCACGTGTTCGACCAGATTGTGATTTTATCCAGATCTGCAGTGAGTGAAGAAGCTGCTGCTTGCCGGTCTGTGGGATGACAGATGGTACGGCAGAGGGTGGAGTCGTTGGCAAAGAGAAATAGAGGATTTTCCAGAGAGTCCGAGAGATCATTGATGAAAACCAGAAAAAGAACAGGGCCCAGAACGCTACGTTTAGGAACTCCAGCCTGCACAGGAAGAGGGGATGAAAGAACTTCATTTAGGGCCACACGTTGACTGCGACAGGAGAGGAAGTCTGCGAGCCATGAGTGGAGATGGCCTTGAATACCATGGGAAGAGAGTTTGGTGAGTAGTGCAGGGTGCCAGACTGTGTCAAAAGCACGTGATATGTCCAGGGATACGGCTCGGATTTCCTGTCTGGCATTGAGGACCTCCATCCATTGATGGGAGAGCAGAAGCAGCATATCCAGGGTAGAGTGACCTGGTCTGAAACCAAATTGATGATTGGAAATCAAGCCATTGGAGAAGAGGAAGGATTTCATATCTGAGGCGATGATGGATTCCATCACCTTGCTGATGATTGGGAGAAGGCTGATTGGTCTGTAGTTACAGGGATCTGTTTTTGCACCTTTTTTATGCAGGGCAGTGATGTTAGCAGATTTCCAAGCAGATGGCAGATGACCTTGGGCAAATGAGAGGGTGAATAGAACAGAGAGAGAGAGCAAGAGCAGAAGAGCAGGCTTTGAGGACACGTGGGCTGATGCCGTCTGGACCGGTTGCAGAATCTGACTCGAGGTTTGAAAGCAAGCTCTCCACCTTGTCAGGAGAAAAGGATACAGAGTCCAGGGACAGTTGGGTGCGACTGGGTAAAGTAGGTAGAGATAGTGATGGGTTTAGGACACAAGATTTAGCTGCAAACACCGAGTTTAGACATTCAGCTTTATCATGTGTGGAATCAGCAGTGCGGCCATTTGAGGTAAGGGAGGGGATGGAGGGGGAACATACACCAGAAACAGATTTGATTAAACGCCACCAGGATTTTGAGGAGGGAGAGAGGTTTGAGAGTTCAGACTTGAGATGAGAAAGATGTTGTTTTCTGGCTCTCCTGAGGGTAGATACACACTTGTTCCGAGCTTTGTGGAAAGAACTGAGATTGCCCTCAGTTGGGTTTGCTTTCCATGAGGCAAAGGCAAGTTGTTTCAGGACAACTGCCTCGCCACAAGCTTCAGTAAACCAAGGGCGGGAGGAAGGGTAAGACAACTGAACACGAGAGCGGATAAATCTGTGCATGAGGGAGAGCAAGTTTCTTTGAAAGAATTCCCAGGATGAGTTGATGTTTGAGAAAGTAGTGATAGGAGACCAGTCTGTCAGTTTGATGGCTGCTCGGAGACCCTGCCAGTTGGCTTGAGTGAAATGCCAGACTCGACGGCGGTGAGGTGGTTCTCTGATGTCTAACAGCCAGAGAGATGTCCACTTTGACAAGGACGTGGTCAGAAGAACCAATTGGAGCGAAGGAAGAGCAGCAGATATTGTCAGGGAAATTTGTCAAAATCAGATCCAGAAGAGATGGAGTACCATTGGTTGAGATCCGGGTTGGGAAGTTGACCGATTGAGTCAGTCCCAATGAGTCGCAGAAAGCTTTTGCTGAGGTGCCATGGCAGGTGAGAGAGGTACCCACACCGAGCCAACTGGCGTGATGACAATTGAAGTCACCACATAAGAGGAAGAGAGAGTTTTGATGAGAAGATAGAAGATGGTCCATGTTTTCGGATAGTGATGTGTAGATGGAGTCATCACTGTTCGGTGGACGGTACAGTACACATATAAACATGAGGTGGGAGTGGAGGGGAAGCCGAAGCCAGAGGTATTCCTGGGGGTGTGGGGGAGTGAGAGCAGTGCATGGAGAGTGAGGAATAGAGTCTTTGATGAAGAGAGCAACACCTCCACCCGGAGGAGGCTCAGGTCTGTCATACCGTAAGAGGGAGTAGCCAGGGAGAGATACTTGGGAGTCAGACACGTCTTGGGAGAGGAAAGTTTCTGTTAGGCAGATAATGTCTGGTTTGTCAGTGGCAACCTGTATGGAAAGATCTGAAAGGTTTGAGCGAAGGCCCCGGATATTTGAGGTCCACACTTTTAATGAAGAGGAAGGGGAGGAGGCTTTGGGTGCAGGAGGTGGAGGGGGAGGGTAGGACAAGGGTCGAGGGGGGCAGGTAAGGAGGGTTGCTGAAGGAGTGTGGGGTATTGCAGAACAGCGAGGGGAGGGGGCCGAATGAGGAGGAGAAAAGGCTCTGTGGTGCTGGGGGAGAGGGGGGGACAAAAGACAAGGAAGAAGGCAGTTGAGGATTTGAGGAGGTGGAGTGAAGAGATGGAGGTGAGAGGGCAGTGGAGGGAGGCAGGTTGGTGGATGAGAGGGGGGGCAACTTTGAGAAGGAAGAGTGAGGGGGATGAAAGGTGGGAGAAAGGTGAGGGGGGGGATTTTTGAGAGAGGTGAGAGGGAGGCTTGGAGGGAGAAGAGTGGGATGGTTGCTTTGAGAGTGAGAGTGAGGGGTGAGGGGGGTGAGTTTGCACTGAAGTTGGAAAAAAAGAATGTTTGATGGAAAGCGAGCATCCATGGCAAACTGTGGTTTTTAAAAGGTTTAGGTCAGAGATGCGATTTCACACAATTCTTGATGGATGCAATGAAGGCGAATTCAGAGCATGGAGAGAAGAAGCGCTGTAATAGTTGGATTTTTTAGGCAAGGAATGAAGGAGAGGTCGAAATGAGAGCAGTCTGTTAAAATAGCAGAAGAGTAGTGCATTGTGAAACAGTAAAGAGTACCACATGTGTGAGAGAGGAAGATGAAGCATTATAAGATCGTTTTTGTAGTTTAAAATAATGTATGAGAGAGTTCAACAGATTAGGTCATGGAAGTGTAAAAAAAAAAAAAAAAAAAAAAAAAAAAATAATAATAATAATAATAATCGAGGAAGAAGACGAGGAGGAGGTTAAGAGGAAGAAGCAGAATCGGGAGAAGGTGAGCGTGTTGTTGGGTATATATATATATATATATATATATATATATATATATATATATATATATATATATATATATATATTTTTTGTTAATATTAATATATGAGAGAGTTCAACAGATTAGGTCATGGAAGTGTAAAAAAAAAAAAATCGAGGAAGAAGACGAGGAGGAAGTTAAGAGGAAGAAGAAGAAGCAGAATCGGGAGAAGGTGAGCGTGTTGTTGTTGTTGTAGGGTATTTTCTTTTTTTTTTTTTGAGATAAGAAAGAGATTAGTTGGGAGAATGGGGGATGTTTGGAAAGTGGGGAGGATCAAAATTGAAGGTAATGGGGAGGATAGAAATTGAAGGTAATGGGGAGAAAAAACAAACAACAAAAAAAAAAACGATCGAACACCGAGTGGAACCGGTAGGCCTCAAGCCTAGGCCTAGGCCTCAAGCACAGGTAAGAACGTCGACAAAAATACTCACAAAATAGCACGATTTTTGAAACAAAACCGAACTAGCAACACACAGTAACATGTAGGTGAGAAAATTAAACAGTTAAAACGCGACAAATAACAACCGGAAACTTCGCTTTGAGAACGTCAGCAGGGAGCCCCAAAGGAGACCACGCTGCTCTAAAACCGGAACCGGAAGTCGTAGTAGTCGGAAGTCGACCGGAAGTCATCAGAAGAACTGATGCAGAGTATCAGTAGTAATTTTACTTTAATGCAATAAGTGGAATAAGATTTCACTGTTTCAGAACCATTTTATTTACTTTTTTTTTGTACCATGCACCTCATATGGTCTTTGAGATAATGTAAGCCGAATATCACGTTACTCGAGCGCAGAACAAAGTCGAAGATAGCGCGACACGAAACCACAAACTCGGAAATAATATTGTTGTGGTTACCAGATTCGCAAACCACCATTCAGGTCCCTTAGGTGAGGTATCTCGGTAAGTGCATGTGTAGTTAGGCCCAAACCCGTTGTCTAGTGGGAATACATGTCATTTATGCGAGCTGCGACTCTTCAGGATAGCTGTTTTTCTTTTACTATCTTTATTTTGGACCAATCGCCACCATCACAACCACAACAACAACCACCAACCACAACGCCGCTTCACCACAACCGCCATGACCTTTACCGTCACAACTCGCCACCATCGCATCACCGTCATCTCGCGCCACTCATGGGCACCGATGCTGGACTCGTGTAGGGCGCACGTTGAACAGCGTGTACAAAATCACGGATTTTCTGCTTCAAAAACGGATCAAAAACGACACACGCCCACTTTTTGCCGTCCAATCGGTGAGCGAGGGGCGATTTGGCCCCGCCTCCAGAACGATCGATATATGCAAATTTGTGGATCAAAAAGCCTTCACGCCCACTTTTTCTCGGGCCAATGGGGAGCGAGGTGAAAGGTCAAAGGGAGGGGGTCAAAGGCGAAGTTACGGGGGGATAAAAGGACCGTGTTCGTCAGTCAGTCAGAGTCAGAGTCAGAGTCAGAGTCAGAGTCGGAGTCGGAGTCGGAGTCGGAGCGGAGAGTCAGCAGAACGGGAACGAGTCAGAGTCAGCAGAACGGGGTCGGAGAGTCAAGAAGAGGAGAGTCGGAAGCAGAGGGTCAAGACTTCGCGGGCGGTGGAGCTGCTCGTCGTGTGCGTGGGAGTCGGAACGGAGGGGACGGAGCGGGGGAAGGGAGGCGCCGCCAGACGAGGGGTGCTCTGCGTCGTGCAGGAAGCTGCACCCGAAGGAGGCCGACAGCGCGACCTGGCCGAGGTGGAGACGCTCGTCGCATATAATAAAGATTCTCTATACCCCGAGCATCAGCAACCCCCTCCTGTTTCCCCCCGCGCTGAGATAGTGCGACCAAGGGGGCCCCGTTCCCACCCCTGCCAGGCACTGTCCACGAGGCCCGCGGGTTGCGGGCCATCGCGGCTCCGCGTCTCATCACCAGACGGGTAGGCCCGACCCGGTCTCACCCTCAGGCCTACCCCATTCTTGGGGGATTTCTTTTACTTGGTTTTGGGTATGTGTTGTCGGCGCCGTCTGTGAAGTAGAATTGTATAAGTGTTGGCGTTTGCTCGGTAATCGGAATTAGCTCTGCACTGTGTTTTCACTTTTATGTTTGCTTTTTGTGTAAATGGAATTGTGTTTTCTTTTTGTGTGCATTTGGTGGAATTGTATTTGTGTGCTTTCCGTTCGTCGCGAATAAATGTGCTTTATTGTTGAACTGTCTCCCGCTCAGCTTCGTCTTTTCCCCATTGAATCCCCATCTTGCTTCACGTAAAGGGTTGGTAGTGGCTGAATACGCCCGATAATTAATCGAACCGTCGAGGTCGACGATAACACCGTCGGTTATTCTGATAGTACGGAACGGGTCGCTATGGCCCGTGTCCGAAGTCGACCTGCGGCGAGGTGCGATCGCCCGGTCTACCCTCCGCGTGGGTACTTAGGTAGTCGAATTTGGCGAGCAACCCTATCCCACGCGGGGGCTGATTGGCTCGATCGCGGTGAGACCAAAGGTCCACCCGTGACTGGTTCCCGGCGTTAGTCCGAGAGGGTCACGACTGATTGTCCGTCCGGTGGGCGACGTGTCGCGATTCGAGTTACGTGGCCGCCGCACGCCGGCGGGCGCGAAATCCGCAACACTGGTGTCAGGAGTGGATACAAATTCATCACGCCCTCCTCGCGGCACTGGTATTGGAGAGCGGGACAACAGGCTCTCCTGTCTCCAGCGAAATTCACGGGAATCGGTCCAGGGGTGAGAGAAGCGACCCCCGATTCCCTCCAAATTACGAGCGAGCAAATTAACCCTTCACGAGAAGCAAGATGGCGTCTCGCGCGAGCGGGAGCCGGGGGTATTAGAAATGCATATGTGTGTAGTAATGTAGAATCCATGGTCCAGGATGGAATCCCCCGAGCAGGAAATGTTGATTGTGCAGGAACACGGACTCGCCCAACTGAACCCAGAACCTGAGGTGGTGCGGCAGCGGCCGCGGTGTATGACACCTCCCCCTCTCCACCAAAACCCTTCCCGACCCCTGCCGAAACGTGGCTCACCCAAGCGCACCCGACATGACCCAGCTATACACCATGCTGGCAAAAATGTATGCGGAAACGACAGCGAAAATGATCGAAAAGATGGATGCGAATACACAACAAATGAACAAAAAGATGGATACAAATACAAATGAAATGAACAAGCAAATGAATGAAGTGAAAACGACGATGGATGCGAATACACAGCAAATAAACGGAATGGAAGCAAACATGAAAGAAGAAATGAAAGAGCTGCGGGGTGAGACGCAGAACATGGGCCGATGCCTGCAGGCGGGCATGAAGGCCGTGACCAGGGAGCTGGGAATGGCGACTTCACGTGTGGGAGCAAACGAGCTGGGTGGGGGTGCAACGGCTGACAGGCCCGCGGTGGAGGCGGGTGAAAAAATAATTCGTGGAGCGTGTTGGGCGAGGGTCGTGACGATGACCGAAAGGGAGGAATTAAATGGGGAGACCAAAACGTGTGAGACGAGACACGAGGTGACGACAACAGAAATAATAGTTGAGACAAGGGAGGTAAAGGGTGAAGAGTTGGCAGAGACACGGGAGATGGGAACGATAGAGGGAAGACTACACGATGAAGATGGGGTAAGTGACGCGCACACACACACACGGAGGTAGTGGAGGATAATGGGGGTGAGCTCGCGGAGCGTATTGGGACCCGGTGCGAGCACCTGGATGGCCTCCTCCAGGAACGAGGGGAGGGAGTATGCCCCCTTGAGGCGAGTCACGACCAGGTGAGTTCGGTCGTGCTTTGCGAGGTTGAGGGGACGAGTGCTGTGGACGGGTGCACGGAGAGCTTGGGGGGTATAGAGACCCCGGAGACCCTTGTGGGGACACAAATCCCCAGTGTGGTTGTCCCTGTGTGTGTGGTGCAAGGTGTGAGTGCGGCACCGTGTGTGGAAGTGACCCCGTGTGTGAGTGGTGTGGTGGCGATGGTGCCAGAGTGCGTGCTTCCCAGCACGCCGGGTGTGGATGGGGCACCGTGTGTGGAAGAGGCCGTGTGTGTGAGTGAAACGGCCTGTATGGATGAGGCACCGCGGGTTAGTGCCCCCGCGTGTGTGGGTGAGGAACCGTGTGTGGATGAGGCACGGTGTGTGGATGAGGCACAGCGGTTGAGTGCCCTCGCGTGTGTGGGTGAGGCACCGCGGGTGAGTGCCCCCGCGCGAGTGAATGGAGCACCACGTGTGAGTAGTATGGTTTGTGTGAGTAGTGAGGCACGCGTGAGTGAACGGCCGTGTGCAAGGTCGCTGTGTGCCAGGGAGACCGTGTGTGTGAGAGAGCGGTATGAGAGGGAGATGTCGGTTGGCATGCGGGAGCACGCAGCCGCGTCTCCCCGTGTGAATGTGATGGTGTGGACTGTGTGCGTCGTGACACGCAGGTATGCGTGTGTGGAATGGCGACGACGACGGCGACAGAAGAAAGAAAGCCGAGTAGCGGCTGTAGTTGTTTCGAGGACCGTGCCGGGTTCGCCCAGCAGTGAGCACGCGGTTCGTGCTGTGCAACGCACGAGACCACCACGTGCTCGCTTGCGAGAGTGAAGTCCCGGTCCGGAAACGCACGCGGTGGATTTGCCGATCCCGCGGACGGACAAAGTTTAGGCAGGACTACGGATTTGGACCGGACGGGTTCTCCACGCGATCGTGTGTGTTAAGCTCCAACGGGCAAAGCACATGTGTTCGCGTGGGGAACCCCTCGAGAAGTGGGGCTTGTGTTTTTTCTTTGCGCACGGTGACGTCATGGCTGCACGTGGGGTTGGAATCCGGCAGGAGGGGTATCTCTGCCGGATGGTCCCGTCCAAGGAGGGACGAGGAACACGTGCAGCTGCATGACGTCACGGGCAGTTGTAAAGTGCGCGAGCTCTGAGTTGCCGCGCAGGTGCTGCGCATGTAAAGAGAAAAAAAAAAAAAAAAAAGCAAGCCTCACTTTCGGGTGTACAGGATTCCTGGGCAAGGGGTGAAAGACCCCCTTACCTGGGCACAGGATGGAAACTAGTTAGGGGGAAGGGTTAGCTTAGTTAGACCGACTTCATGGGGCAGGGGTAAGTCCTCATGGAGTCCGTGGAATGGATTAGTTAGAGGGATTGTAGCCAGATTTAGGTTGGAAAATGGGAAATGATTTTTGATGATTTGGAGACCGTGACAGACAGTGAGTGTGTAGGGTTGACGTAGTTTAGCTACGTAGTGTTAAAAGGAACGTGCTGTAGTTTAAGGGACGACGTGGGAGCACGAGTTAGTTAGGGGAGGTAGTTAGAAGGATGGCAGAGTTCAGTGGTGTGTGTGTTGAAGAGTTGGTGAGTTGTGAGGTGAGTACTTGTTGAGTGAGTGAGGCCAGCGGGTCTGTGTGAGTGGAGTGAATGGGGAATGCATGGTGCGATGAGTGATTGGGGGGAGGAGTGACTCCCGCCCAAGGGACCCCGGGGTCAGAGTAAAGTGAGTTAGGGGGTTAGTCAAATTTACAAAACGGAGGTCGTTTTGCTGTTGGTGGGAATGTAGGCTCGAGACCCATTTGGAGGGGTGCAGGAGCCCTGTTGACTGGCTTGGGAGCGTGGCTGCGAAAGGTGAGTATCGCTGAGTGGGTACCCCGGCACCAGGCTAGTCGGCCGCGGTAGGCCAAGGGCCCATGGGGGCCGGGATAGAGCAGTGGGCACGGGTGCGCCTGCTTGGTGCGGGGCCCGGGGCGCCCATTAGCCGCGTGGGCAGTGTTGTGGGCACGGGTGACCCTCGGAAAGGGGCCCGGGAGGCCGGCCTGCCACGTGTGCGTTTCAGGGAGGTGCCATGGGGGCACTCCCCGGTGTTAGGGAGCTGGTAGGCTCGGAGGCAGTGTAGTGCCCGGGGTGCCATAGCGGGAGAATCGGCAGAGGGTCGTGCCTGCCAAAGTGAGCCACGTGTCCCAGCCAGGAGACCGTGTGAGGGCACGGGGAGAAAATTGGGGGCGAGGCCCGAAATTGTAAGGACACCAACACAGGCGACGGGAATCTGGGTTGTTAGAACCAATAGTTTAGCGAGAGGCGCTTGTTGAAAGCCCCGGGGTAGTTTAACAGTTAAATGGTTAGGGTAGATTAGGAGATGTACCCCTCCGCACCATCCATCCCTCCTCGTTGTCGTTGTGGGGCCGCTGGACCCACTTGGTGTTAAGATCGCCGAACTCTGGAGAGGCCATTCTGAGGCTTCGTTGGGCCTCGACACAGGACGTTAGCTCTCCCTTGTTCTCCGGGAAGGGAACGTAGGGGTTGGGAGTAGGCTAGGTGACAGAATAGGTTAGCCGAACAAGGACGATAAAGGGGGTTAGGGACGATTTATAGTGGGGAAGTAAAAATAAAAACAACAAAAAATAAGTTGGGGCTAAATTGGGGTTTGACAAATTAAGGGAGTGGGTATGTACAGTGACAGGCAAAGGCGATAGGTTGGGAGGGAGACGGGTAGGTAGGTCCGAGCCCGCCTTCCAAGTGGCCAGCACCACCGCACCCTCCACCAACTTCCACTGACGGCAAAAGCTGGCCAGCTTCATCTGCTGGCTGTGTTACTGCAAGGCCTGTGCCGGCCAGTTCATCTGCTGGCTGTTTTTCTTCGAGGCCTGTGCCGGCCTGGTTCTGCGGGCTGAGTTTGCCTGCAGCGGCCTTCTTCTGCGGGCTGTGTTTGCCTGCTCACCTTTGCCATGCCATGCCCACTGCCCACGCTCACCAGCCCCGGTTCAATTTTTGCTTTGCCCCCTGTTCATTTCCATGTGCGCCAGGATCAAGGCAACAGTTTGCAAGCTGCAAGAACTGCCCTGTTGGCAGCTACAACACGGGCCTGCAGTGGCGGCCCGTGCACCGTGTTTGCGTCCATCCATTCATCCATTCATTCGTTATGCTCATTGCGTGTGCCACTTGAGCTGGCACGGAGACTGCGTTTGTGCAGCCCATGCACCGTTGTGGTTCACTGCATTCAGTTCAAACCGTTCATCCATCCATTCGTTGTGTTCATTGCGTGTGCCACTTGAGCTGGCACGGAGACTGCGTTGTGCAGCCCAAGCACCGTTGTGGTTCACTGAGTTCAGTTCAAAAGGGAAGGCCTTGGACTGCGTGTGAGCAGCCAGCCACGTTCCCTGTCACCTGCATTGTTTTGAGCCAGAGACTGCATGCGGGCAGCCTGGCTCCCTGCTAACTGCTTTCTTTTGCAGAGTTCAATGATCCTGGGCCATGGTTTAGTGTAAGATTTGTAAGTTAAGGTAAGATGTACTGTACATATGAGTGCGCCCCCGGCATGTTTGTCTTAGCGCCGGCAATTTTATTTAAGTCGTCCGTGTGAGTGAGTTTGTTTAGATAGTTACGCAGCCCTCAGGTTATTTATTTTGGGGACACGAATACCATGAATGTCGCACTCAGGGATCCGTAGGTAAAATGTACTAGGGGAAAACTACACATGATGGCACACGAAAATTTGACGACTCGGGACGAGTCTGTAAAAAGGGAAGGGGGTAGTGTTGTGGTTACCAGATTCGCGAACCACCATTCAGGTCCCTTAGGTGAGGTATCTCGGTAAGTGCATGTGTAGTTAGGCCCAAACCCGTTGTCTAGTGGGAATACATGTCATTTATGCGAGCTGCGACTCTTCAGGATAGCTGTTTTTCTTTTACTATCTTTATTTTGGACCACTCGCCACCATCACAACCACAACAACAACCACCAACCACAACGCCGCTTCACCACAACCGCCATGACCTTTACCGTCACAACTCGCCACCATCGCATCACCGTCATCTCGCGCCACTCATGGGCACCGATGCTGGACTCGTGTAGGGCGCACGTTGAACAGCGTGTACAAAATCACGGATTTTCTGCTTCAAAACGGATCAAAACGACACACACGCCCACTTTTGCCGTCCAATCGGTGAGCGAGAGGGCGATTTGGCCCCGCCTCCAGAACGATCGATATATGCAAATTTGTGGATCAAAAGCCTTCACGCCCACTTTTTCTCGGGCCAATGGGGAGCGAGGTGAAAGGTCAAAGGGAGGGGGTCAAAGGCGAAGTTACGGGGGATAAAAGGACCGTGTTCGTCAGTCAGAGTCGGAGCGGAGAGTCAGCAGAACGGGAACGAGTCAGAGTCAGCAGAACGGGGTCGGAGAGTCAAGAAGAGGAGAGTCGAAGCAGAGGGTCAAGACTTCGCGGGCGGTGGAGCTGCTCGTCGTGTGCGTGGGAGTCGGAACGGAGGGGACGGAGCGGTGGAAAGGCGGCGACACCAGACGAGGGGTGCTCGCGTCGTGCAGGAAGCTGCACTCCGAGGGAGGCTGACAGCGCGACCTGGCCGAGGTGGAGACGCTCGTCGCACATAATAAAGATCCTCTATACCCCGAGCATCAGCAACCCCCTCCTGTTTCCCCCCGCGCTGAGATAGTGCGACCAAGGGGGCCCCGTTCCCACCCCCTGCCAGGCACTGTCCACGAGGCCCGCGGGGCCATCGCCGCTCCGCGTCTCATCACCAGACGGGTAGGCCCGACCCGGTCTCGGCCTCAGGCCTACCCCATTCTTGGGGGATTTCTTTTCCTTGGTTTTGGGTATGTGTTGTCGGCGCCGTCTGTGAAGTAGAATTGTATAAGTGTTGCCGTGTGCTCGGTAGTCGGAATTAGCTCTGCACTGTGTTTTCACTTTTATGTTTGCTTTTTGTGTAAATGGAATTGTGTTTTCTTTTTGTGTGCATTTGGTGGAATTAGAGTTTGTGTGCTTTCCGTTCGTCGCGAATAAATGTGCTTTATTGTTGAACTGTCTCCCGCTTCGCTTCGTCTTTTCCCCCATTGAATCCCCATCTTGCTTCACGTAAAGGGTTGGTAGTGGGCTGAATACGCCCGATAATTAATCGAACCGTCGAGGTCGACGATAACACCGCTCGGTTATTCTGATAGTACTGAACGGGTCGCTTAAGTGGCCCGTGTCCGGTCGACCTGCGGCGAGGTGCGATCGCCCGGTCTACCCTCCGCGTGGGTACTTAGGTAGTTCGAATTTGGCGAGCAACCCTATCCCACGCGGGGGCTGATTGGCTCGATCGCGGTGAGACCAAAAGGTCCACCCGTGACTGGTTCCCGGCGTTAGTCCGAGAGGGTCACGACTGGATTGTCCGTCCGGTGGGCGACGTGCCGCGATTCGAGTTACGTGGCCGTCGCACGCCGGCGGGCGCGAAATCCGCAACAATATATAAGATGAACAGATAGTTTTTTGTTGAACAAGTTTTACCAAGATATAGATTCAAGCTGTTGTGGAATTTACACTTGAGCACGAGCATACAGGCATGTGCAATTTTTATTTATTTATTTTAATACATGGTCTCAGCTCATTGAAGAGCTAGGACACAGAACAGACCAGGACACAGCATAACAAAGGGAACAAGAGGAGAAAGGGGAAACACCAATAGCAGTTTGAGGGAGAAGGCAGACAGACAAACAAATTATACAGGTAACGATGAGGGTTAGGGGAGAACACAAGGGGTGGACAAGATGGATACATACACAAAATTTTGGTGCGGGTGGTTTAACGGATGTAGAAAAGATCATGGCTTTGGATGGAGGATGACCTGAGATGGTGGTGAATAGTTGTCTTGAAGACCAGTCAGAAAATTATGAGATCGAAGAGAGAGGAAGGTGGTTCCACAGGGAGGGAGAAGAGAGGAATAAATGAGTGGAGGTGAGCAGTGGTTCTGGATTTAGACAGTTTCACGAGAATGAGGTTGCTGGTGGACCGCGTTCATCCTGTAGATACCTGAGGGGGAAAGCATGGAGAAGGCAGAGGGTGCAAGTCCAGAAATGAAGCGAAAGAAAACTGAGAGACCACTGACCTGACGGCGATGGTGAAGTGATAGGCCCATAGACTCAGCTTCATCGTGAAAGATTCCAATGATTTTGAAAGCCTTGGTTTCCATGGCGTCAAGCTGAGAAAGATGTGAGGCAAGGGAGCCAGCCCAAAGGGGAGAGCAGTACTCCATCAAGCTGCAGATGAAAGCCTTATACGGGGATATGAGCTCAAGTGTGCCAAGGAAGGATAATGCATGATCGAGAATGCCTGGTCGGTGTCTGGCAACTTTGAAATGTAGCTTTCCCAAGAGAGATCATGGCTGAAAGTGAGACCCAAGAGTTTAAGTGACTCAACTTATTTCAGACCGTTGTGAAGAAAGTAGATTTGAGGGTTTGTGGAACGGTCCTTTCGGAGAGGGAGAGGGATTTGTGGGATTTCTTCGGATTGAAAGACATATTCCAATTGTTTGACCAGTTTGTGATTTTTGTCAAGGTCTGAGGAGAGGGAAGAGGCTGCCGTCTGTCTGTCAGAAGGATGAGAGATCTCAGGGCAGAGAGTGGAGTCTTCAGCAAAGATAAAGAGGACTTTCCAACAAGTCAGTGAGATCATTGGCAATGAAGATTAGGAATATTATGGAGTCTAGAACACTGCCTTTGGGTAATCAAGTCTTGATAGGAGAGGATGAACGGGTTCTGTTGAGAGCCACACATTGTCTACGAGAGTGGAGGAAGTCAGTAATCCAAGAGTGGAGTTGGCCTTTGTGGTAGTCAGGCAGGATGTTAGACTGTATCGAAAGCTCGATATATGTCCAGAGAGATGGTCCTGATCTCCTGTCTGATATTGAGGGACTCCATACATTGTTGGGTGAGTAGAAGCAGTATGTTCAAGGTAGAGTGACCAGGTCTGAATCTGAATTGGTGATCTGAGATAAGGCTGTTGGAGAGAAGAATGATTTTATGTCAACTGCGATGATGGATTCCATGACCTTGCTGATGATTGGAAGTAAGTTGATTGGTCTGCAGTTGAGAGGATTCGTTTTTGCACCTTTTTACATTATGCTGTGATGTTGGCTGATTTCCAAACAGATGGAAGATGACCTATCGTAAATGACGGTGAAAATGGCAATGAGAGGAAGTGCAAGAGCGGCAGAGCAGGTTTTTAGGACACGTGAGCTGATGCTGTCCGGTCCAGTTGCAGAATCGGGTGAGGGTTGCCAGAAACGTTTCCACCTTCACAGTTGCAAAAGACACAGGATTCAGGAACAGTTGGGTATGAATGGGAAAGAGAGTGGGGGGTTGGGAACACAAGATTTTGAAGCAAAGACAGAATTGAGGCATTTGGCCTTCTCACGAGAGGAGTCGGCTGTAGTGCCATTTGAGGTGAGGGAAGGGATGGGAAAGGAGCATATACCAGAGAAACTTGACAAGGTGCCACCAGGTTTTAGAGGAGGGGGACAAGTTTGAGAGCTCATTCTTGAGATTGGACAGATGTTTTCTTGCTCTCCTGAGAGTGGACACACACTTGTTGCGGGCCTTTTGGAATGACCTGAGGTTTGCCTTTGGGTGGATTTACTTTCCAGTAGAAGGATGCAAGTTGTTTTAAAGCAACTGCCTCACCACAGGATTCAGAGTACCAAGATCGAGAGGATGCGTAAGACAATTGAAGACAATATGGGAGGAATCTGTGCATAAGGGAGAGCAGGTTTCTGTGGAAGAATTCCCAGGCTCAATTTATTTCAGGGGCGCTAGATATGGGAGCCCAGTTGTGAAGTGCGATTGCTGCTTGGAGTCCCTGCCAATTTGCCAGTTTGGCCATAATGTTAAAACAAGAAATAAAATACCTTAAATCATAATTGATCCACCATGAATAAAAGTGAAGCAGTTTTGGGTGTTTCGGGCCGAGTTTCTGCTCATGGTGTTGATCTGGGAAGATCTATTGACGGCAACAAATTCCCTCTCAACACATCTCCAATCAGCAGATGTGGCCATTCATAGCGCTCCAGCATTGGTATTGTTGCGGTTCTGTGGAACCGGCACTCCTCCGAGGCAATGGCACCCAACATACAGTGATCCTAAGAGTTATTTCATGAGTATTTGTTTAGATAGCCCTTTCCATATGTCTCGTGGGTAAATGGGAAAGATGCGTTGCATCAGGCTATGAGTTAGGTCTTCAGTCCTTTATTCTTTATTCCATCCCTTTAGTTTATCTCTTACACAAACCACGCAAGCACGCATGTAGAAAATTAATAATGCTGAGAGTGCGAGGAGACACGGAGACACACCCCAACCTCTTCGCCGCAACTTCCACATCTACGACTATCTATCCCAATGTCTTCATCACAAATGCTACAATGCTTCTCTCACCTTCCTCTCACTGCCGCAACTGCCATCAACCCCGAAGACACTCACCTCAGTCTTGGAGGATACTGATTTAGTGAGGATAATGAGAATCAGGGTGTTTCAGCATACAACTCAAAGCGCAAGCATGTGCTGGGTGTTCATTCGAAGACGTACGGATAGCTCTGGGTTTTCCCCAAATAACCATGCTTGAATGGAATCCAGCTCACATTCAGGGCCGGAGAACGCTCCCCAAGACTCTCACCAAATATTAATTATGGAGCTCTGACACGTGGCCAAGTTCAAAGGCGAATGAAGCCATTTTCGATTCCGAAGCCTGGTGGAGCATGGCTGCGATGCGGGGTGACTGCTATGCGCCAATGGGGGAGCTCAGAAATGCCTACAGGATTGTTTGATCTGATTCTTAGCTCCTCCCTCGCTCATGGCCCATAAAAGGAGCAATTCAGCTCGCTATCTCTCTCTCATTCTTTCGCTCCCCCCCACTCTCCCCCCCTACCTCTACTCTTCCCCCCCCTCCCCACCTCGTCCCGGTGGCAATCGTCCAAGAGCTCTCCAGCGTCTAAGTGAATCTCGCTACGAGTCAGCACCACCGAATTGAGAGGGTCAAGCAGCCAAGCGAGGAGATCGGGGTGGAGCAAGTGATTGTATGAATGGGCTGGGACCATCCCCGGGTCATCGGCGCTCATTTTTCAGCTGCATTCAGCAGCCAATACTCACATTTAAAGACCTTCACATATTTCCGTTAAACTCTTTCTCTCACGCATCTTTCTCTCCTAGCTCTCCCTTCGGCACTGCACTACATTTGCACCTCTCACTCACACACCATAGACACCATCAGTTTTCCTCCCTCCTCCCCCTTCCGAAGCGAATGGGCTGCGCTGGTCCGCCGACTGTGCCAGGTACCACGAGGTCACTTCACCTCAACTGTCTCTCTTTCTGAGCGACCATAAATTTCCTGAGGTGTGTGTGTGTGATGGAGCCTGTCATGTATAGCATAATTTAAGACTATAAATGTATTCGGGGTAACTGCGCTGCGTCTTCTTTTGTGAATATTGCATTTCTTTTGTAGCACCCACCAATTCCTTGCTTTCCCCTGCGGTACATCTTTGTGAATAAGCCCATTACTGTACCACATAACTTTCCTCGCTTTGTAATTATAAATTTGTTTCCTTATAAATGTACCCAGCTCGTTTTTGTCTTTTCCTCCATTGGTCCAGCCTGATCCGCACATTAGCGTAGCCAGGAGTTATAACCCCAAAATCTGCCTATTAGCCGGTGCATACTTGGCAGCTCCGCTTGGCTGCACCTGATATGGTAAGTAGCGCAAGTACGCATTGAGGGCACGATTGACCGACAAGGCGACTGTGTGTTTCCAGTGAAACAGTAGTCAGACGGAGGACACTGGGTCACGTGGTCAAATTATTGGCATTCACGGTTGATTAGTGACCTGCCGCGACATGAACTTATTCGTGTATGACAGCCTTGATTCCTGGTGAGTCTGGGGAGAAATCAGGAACATCTCCTCCCTTGTTGTGACCTTGGGGCTGCGACAATATCATCAAGGGAAGAAGAAATCCGGAAGAATCAAATGGACATGTATTTCCAGAGGCTCCATGCTGCGGTGCAAGGAGAAGCAGGAAAACACGACATTTCTTTTGCATTTAACACAACGCGGCAGAAGAGGCAAAAACGTCGAGTCGGTGAAACTGGTCATAGATCAGCCGATTGAGGACGACCCCGTTTCTACATTTCTTCAAAGTATATGATGCTGTGATCCAGCAAATGGATGAATGGTTCAAAGGCTTCAGAAAGGCAGTGCCACATTTTGCAGCCCTGATGCCATGTCACATCAAGGATAGAGGTGTAGAAGACAAAGTGAGACCTCTCTCCAAACAGTATGAAAGCGTCATTGACGCTGACCAACTCCTGGCAGAAAACAAAATCTTTCGAACACTGCACCAACAATGGAGTGATACCGATAGTATCAAAATAACAAATACACGAGCCATCTTAAATTCATAATCAAGAACACATTAGAGTGTACTTATGTCAATCTTACAAGGCTGTATCACATTGTGGGCACACTGCCAATTTCTGCAACTGCAGGCGCAAATAATATTTGATGAAAATATCAGTTCAAAGTTGAATTTGCATTTGATGTACAGTATAAATAATGCCACATAATACTGTTGAAGATTCTGCGGCACTTAACAGCACCGCCGTCTCAGGGGTTATAACGCCGGCTTGTTCGGCACAGGTCTCGGGTCACGCGCCTCAGATCACGATACCAACGTACACCTGAGCCGCACCAGTTGGGGAAAAAGACCCCGGGTACAGACTGGGTTTGTCAGAGACCGAGCGAAGTCTGCCAGTCTGTAACCATTTTGGTTTTATATACAAATTGAGCGGATTGTTCCTCGGCGCGGCACGAATAAATTCAAGGCGGCAAATCTCGTATAACTCAGCCAGATTTATTGGGGACACATCGGGGAAACACGACACAAGCAAAGCATTCACGACAATGTTATAACTAATCTATAACCCGCTCTTAACTAGGGATCTACGGATATGGGTTTTGAAGGGGGCCCAAGCGAAATAAGCCTTAGGCCTGGACAACATGCAGACAAGACACGGAGTACTTGGTAGTGCCTTATGGATGAGTGGAAAAGTGTGTGAGGAACGAATGCGGCTCGTGACAAGCCGATGTCGTCGGATTCGAGCACCCAGCTCGAGCATACAGCGTGGCAAAATGGTGCTCGTACTCCTATCAGCACCGCTCGCGCATGCCGCGTGACAAGATGGCGGCGACGTACTCCTTTTGTCGGCACCGCTCATGCACCAGCCTCGGCGCGTCCAGCCCCTGTAAGGTCGTAGGAGCTAAAGATCCGGTGTGTTCCAGCTGGTTTCTCACAAGGTCTAGTATGCGAATCCAGGCCAAGGAGGAACAGCCGGCCAAGCCACTCCTCATGAAGCCGATCCCAGACTCTCACAGCAGCCAGTTCCTGTTGCCTTTTTGGGGTGGGCTTCTTGGGACTGCCTCTGGGGACACGTGATTGGTCCATCATTCGACTTTACAGCAGCTCTCCCCAATGGGTTGCTGACACGTCTTGTTGACTGACTCAGGGTGCTCGGTCAGGGCTCATTAGAAGGGGGGAAGGAAAAAAGTAGGCACCTCTCGGTACACCACCACCATATGAACACTGGACAGCCTGCTACACCACCCGACACACATGTAACGTCCAATTACCGAACAACCTGGCTAAACATGCATTTAAGGGGGGATCTGGGCTGATCCTATATTTAATAACCCACTAAGGGCCCATTTCCGCAACAATACATCTTGAGATTGCTCATACATAGAAAATTTAGATAGCCAGCGAAGTTGTTGTACTCATTCCATAACGGTTTTATTTTGCCCCGGCCGAGGTGGTACATGGTTGAGAACAAGAAGGGTAACATATTGTCAAATGAACATGCGATATATGCTTCCCTGTTGAGATTTATAATTTGGCAGGATTTTGCCCCTCTTGATACCAAGGTCTGGATACACCACTGGATCAAAGCAACTCAAATACTCAGAGACAAAGTTCATTTGGAATGGTTTATTGACATCAAAAAGGGCGGGAATACAAAATCAGTTATAATAACCAAAACGCACCGTGAGTAACGATGATTGGAAGATCCTGAATTACCTAATCACTTGAGGTCTCATGCACACCACAAAAGGAAGGATGAGGGAGAAATGACGAAACTGAAAATACCCAAGGCTGCCCTACAGGACGCAGCTTGTCCCAAATGGAGATATTCCTCCCAAATAATGTCCCATTTTGTCCCAAATAATGTCCCAAATGGAGAGGAAAGTCCAGTTTGTACCGTAAGCATAACCCGGTGTGAGGGGGGGGAGTGTGTTTGGAGAATGCAGGCAGATGCGTCCCGTGCTGCGGAGAAAACCCCAGGAGTCCGAGTGTAGGTTCTCTTAGCAAAGTTCCTGTGCATCTCCTCGCACCACACTCTTTCATCGGGTGTGCCCCCACCGTCGGCCCGTGACGCCACGAGTCCCACCACATTTGGCTTGTATCCCAGTTTATGGGCAGGGAAACTCGCTCTGACCTTTCACTCACTTTGATGGCATGCTTTTTTCGTTATGGCTGTGCTTTCCCATCGATACTGGTGCTAACGGCTTGCCGGACTACTTGAACTTCTTAAAGGAACATGAAAGATGGATTACAAAGGGTTAAAGTATAAAATGGATGTGAAGGGATCGCATTTTTGGACACACATGTGGGGAGGGGAGATGACAGCTTTATACTAGCGGGGTATGCTGACACATTGTGTTTCCATATTGTCACGGGTTGCTCACCTGCATTTCATTTTTCATTGATTTTTATTTTCATTTAGGCCAAAGTCACATTTGCTCTACGGTGAGGATACGGCGGCCGTACGCCCTCTGAATTTACAGAAACGTGCGGCGGTCGCAGAGTTTCTGAGGTGGCCTCAGGGTGGCCCTACGCCGTTTGGCTATATTTTACAGGTCGTAAGGTCGCCGTGGAATTATAACGCGGAGTTATAACTTTTTTCATTTCTACGTTCGCCGTAGCAATTCGACAATCCGAAAAAAAACTGGTAAAAAAACAAAAAAAAATTAACCCATTCGTTACCGTCCGTCTGGCCGCACGTTCGCCTTAGGGCCCCTGCGGTCGCCTTGCGGGCACATTGAGACTACCTTGCGTCTGCCTTGAAAATTCTATGGCCGCCGCAGGGCCCCCATAAGGTCACCGTGCGACATAAAATCAAAGACCGTACGGCAACCCCACGTTTTCGGTCTCCACAATTTCTAAGACCAAAGGCCTAAGTCACATTTGCTCTACGGCGAGGATACACGGCCGTATGCCCTCTCATCTGCATTCGGTGAGGACCCAAAGAGCAAGGATACGGTCAATCATTAACCTCTTTGGTGTAAAACCTGACTGCTCTGGATGCTGATGCTCAAGCAGATGGTGGCGAACCCTATCAAGAATTATCCGAGCAAAGACCTTTCCTGGCAGTGAGAGCAGCGTCACCCCTCGGTAGTTGTTGCAGTCTTGGCGATCACCCTTCCCTTTCCAGAGAAGGACAACAAGGCCCCTCTTCCAGTCAGTTGGGATGATGCCTGTGTTCCAGGCAGAGCACAGAACTGCATGCAACGACCCGATTGCAGCATTTCCACCAGCCTTGAGAAGTTCACCATGGATGCCACAGATCCCTTGAGTTTTCACCCATTTCAACCGGTTCACCGAAGCCTGTGTTTCCACAAACGAAGGTGGACCGCAGTTGATTGTAAGGTCAGCAACAGGCATTGTAACACCCCTGATGTCCAACTCGACAGCTGGTTGATCAGCCTGATACAACCGCTCAAAGTAACCGGCCCAGCTGGCCTTCACTTCGGACTCTTCTGTCAAGAGCCCACCACCCTCCACTCCAACTGCAATAGACAGAGGGATGGGCATGGACGACCACAATGCGTGAATTCCCCTGTAAGCAGGATGAAAATTACTTGACCACTTGCTCTACCCTCTCACAGATTCCTCGCACATAGGCCTCCTTGAGTGC
Source organism: Eptatretus burgeri (assembly GCF_056783735.1). Taxonomy (NCBI): domain Eukaryota; kingdom Metazoa; phylum Chordata; class Myxini; order Myxiniformes; family Myxinidae; genus Eptatretus; species Eptatretus burgeri. The sequence continues at coordinate 38,673,911 of NC_140965.1, forward strand.
ATACACAGTTTTACGCCCCAGCTCCCTGAACAGCTCAGCTCTGCCATTCAGCCTGGCCCTGCGACTCTGGCAATGGTATCCAGTGTCCCTTGAGAGACATTCTTCTTCGCCCTCCTGTGAGTTCCAAGACATCTACCGGCAACATCAAGGACGGTGGTCTTTAAGGCACTCCACAACTCTTCAGGACCCCCCAAAGCACCCAGACCCCCCAAATCTCCACTCAGCCTGTTCGCAAACTCCTCAGCTACCCTCTCATCCTTGAGCTTGCCAACATCCAGCCTAGGCTGGGATGGTACCATTCTCCTGGATTTAAGGTGCAACCTCAGTGTTGCTATAACAAGCCGGTGGTCAGTATTGAGGAACTGAGCACTCCGGTAGACCCTGCAGTTCGGAATCATCCTCAAGCGACCATCAACGAGCACATGGTCAATCTCCTTCGTCACACCACCAGTGTTGGAATTCCAATTCCAGCAATGAGCTTGTGGGCACTGAAACCATGAACCAGCCACCCTAAGTCCATTACTTCTTGCAAAGTCAAGGAACTTTGCACTATTCAGGTTCACAGTTCCAGACCCATGGGGACCAACACACACCTCATAACCATCCCTATCAGTTCCAGTCGATGCATTGAAATCCCCAAGACGAGAAGTGTATCTTGCCTGGGGCACTAATCAACCACAGACTCGAGCGTGGCATAGAATGCGTCCTTCATGCTGAGGACACTCACCTCAGTCGGAACATATACAGAGACCAGGCAAATGACACCCAAGGAGTGATGAATCATTAGTCTCATAATACGCTCGTTGACCGGTGTTACCTCAATTATCAGTGGAGTCAACTTATTGAACACAGGTACAGCAACTCCTTGGGCATCGTATCGTAACCATCAGAGCGACCAGACCAATAGTAGGTGTAACATGATCTCACTGCAATCCAGTCTCCGAACCTCAGAGTGCTGCAATAGCGATGTCCAAACCCTTGAGCTCAGATGATAACAGAGACAGGTGAGACATCTTCTCTTAGGGATAGGACATTCCAGGCACCCACCCAAAGGGACCGCCTCAGGTTAACCCAAGGAGACCGCCTTCTGGTGGACGACACCTCAGCACCACCCCAACACACTCTCCCGCAATCTGACCCGGGAATGTTACCCTGTGGTTTCCCTCCTATCATCAAATATTGGTGGTCCTGAAGGCTTCACCCCAATCCCGTCATCCGGTGAGCTGCCCTGCGAAGGGTAGCTGCACAGCAGGTACTCCCACAGAGTGGGTTTTGAGATTGTTTTTATGCTTTGAGAATGTTTTGCAGAAAGAAGGGTTTTACGGTGGCCAGAGTGCAAATCCTGCCACCAACCTCCAAATAAAAAGTAACCCAACTGCAGAAGGACATCCACAGGCACAGACCCAGTTGGGCATTAGATATGGATGGCTGTTGGCTCACAAGGAGCTCCTCTGCCCTTTGACAGGTTTTGTTCTTCATCCTGCTGGGTGTCCATATCATACACCCTTCTCACCAGAAAACCTCGTGGGGGAGACAGTTTAGTTGCTGACAACCCGACCATGGAACACGTTGGTACAAGTTTAAATGGTACCTGTAGCAGGTCACCGATCTGATCTGGCCTGACCTGGCAATATCTACAACCTTGAGGATCTACAACCTCTACCAAGTTGTGGAGGTCGTCTGAACTGAGAAGCCTGCCGATTTTGAGGTCGGAGGTCAAATTTATAAAATCGTCACGTTTCATCCGATCGACTTGAAAATTGAACAGTCGAAAATGCTTGAGGGCGAACGAAGCCGTGGGAGTCAGGCAGAGCTGTCACTTTCCAGATGTATAATAAATTCGATATTTATTGTGTTCTTACTAATATCTTAATCCCAAAAGGATTACGATTGTTGATTGAAAAAAGTCAAATACAATGACGATTCACTGAGTTTTTGCATCACAGGCTGTCGTCGTTCTATCATCTCGTGATATTTTATCATCCAGATATTTTTATGCCAGAATTCTAATTGCTGTGGTGGCTTTGGGGGGGGGGGCATTTGCCCCCTCTCCAATCGCCTGCCTCGTAAGCCCTTGCATATAACGATGTGTATTCTATATTACAATTAAATTACCTCATCTGTATTCTAATACAGGCACCAAGTGAAATAACTATAATCGCTATACTATGAAAAGTTAACCCCTAGAAGACATTCCCACAACGTACAATGAACAATATAATTGTGTATGGTCCGTATTTCATTCGTCATGAGAATCCCGTGGTGAGGCCGAGTCTTTGGGCCTCTCACTCTCTCACCGCAGGCAGGTCGGTGGTCTTTGTGTCTTCCACCATCTCCTCTCCGGTCTCGCCCCCCTGCTCTCTCTGTGATTTGTCCCCACCATGTTTCCGCAGGGCGCTCAAGATCCGCCAACAATCCCCTTCTGGTAAAACTACCAAAATCACGAATCACTGCTCACTTTCACTCTTTCATTCCTCTCTTTTCCCGTTTTTGGAATAAACTCCCTCACTCTGTTCAATCCCATTCTTCCCTCCTTCGCTCCATGATAGGAGGGGTTTGACACCAACTCTTATGGTCCCCCATCCAAATCCTTGATCTTTTCTACCCCCGTTAATCCACCCCAAGCCCACCTCCTTCTAATTCCCTGTTTTCCTTCCTGAAAGTCCCTGTAATGTCCATCTTGTATTCCCCATGTTCCGCACCCCCATCCATCTCCCTTCCACAGATCTCCTAATGTCTCTGTGCCACTGTTTTGTCCTTTCCTCTCCTCTTGCCTCATGTCCCCCTTGCTGTGTGTTGTGTGTTAACTTTCAGATGAGCCTCGACAAGGGATACAAAAAACAAACAAACAAAAAACTCAGTTGTTTCTACGAGGAAAAATCTTGGAGTGAGGATAAGGAAGAAAGGTAGATGTTTAGGTCTTGGAAATATTCAAAAACAAAATGAATGGGTACCTGAAAGGAGAGGAAATAAACAGGATGCCACGTGTGGCCAGGATGAGTTAGTGGTTATTAGTAGGAGTGCACTGTTTTATCTGTTGACGTTTTGTCCCCAGGTGTTTCTGTATGTCAGTCTATTGTGTGTTACTCTGCCCTTTCGTTTTCCTTTGTTAAACAAAATAATAAACCCCTCCTCCACCCTTGCTTGTTTAAAACAGATGATAGGTAACATTTCTGACCAAAACCTCCTCTGCCTTCAAACTTTATCTCGAGTTTGCCCCCCCCCTCGGTATTGTCACGTGATCCCTTTTTTTTTCTTTTCGAGTCGACTGACCAAGACCACTTCACTATACTCCCTTTCTATTCCCCTTTTGTTGTTTGCAAGTCTTCCTTTTTACACTGAACTCAGGCTCATGGAGGAACTTGTGCACATGTCGTCATGAGACATCATCACACTGGACAAGGACGTGACGAGACGTGACGAGACGTGATTGTACTTTTATGCGGATTAAAAAGGAAATTGCTGAACAATAGACAAATGAAACAGAACGCAGGGGTCAGTGGAGGTGGATGTGGGGGAGGAGGGTCAGGAGAGGTGGTATGGGGGGGGGTTTGGGAGAGGTGGTATGGGGGGTGGGAGAGGTGGTATGGGGGGTGGGAGAGGTGGTATGGGGGGGGGGTTGGGAGAGGTGGTATGGGGGGGGTTGGGAGAGGTGGTATGGGGGGGGGGTGGGAGAGGTGGTATGGGGGGGGTTGGGAGAGGTGGTATGGGGGGGGGTTGGGAGAGGTGGTATGGGGGGGGTGGGAGAGGTGGTATGGGGGGGGGTGGGAGAGGTGGTATGGGGGGGGTGGGAGAGGTGGTATGGGGGTGGGGTTTGGGAGAGGTGGTATTGGGGGGGTTGGGAGAGGTGGTATGGGGGGGGTCGGGAGAGGTGGTTTGGGGGGTTGGGAGAGGTGGTATGGGGGGGGGGTTGGGAGAGGTGGTATGGGGTGGGGGTCGGGAGAGGTGGTATGGGGGGTCGGGAGAGGTGGGTATGGGGGGTCGGGAGATGTGGTATGGGGGGGGGGGTCAGGAGAGGTGGTATGGGGGGGGTCGGGAGAGGTGGGTATGGGGGGGTCGGGAGATGTGGTATGGGGGGTCGGGAGAGGTGGTATGGGGGGTCGGGAGAGGTGGTATGGGGGGTCGGGAGAGGTGGTATGGGGGGGTCGGGAGAGGTGGGTATGGGGGGGTCGGGAGAGGTGGTATGGGGGGGTCGGGAGAGGTGGGTATGGGGGGGTCGGGAGATGTGGTATGGGGGGTCGGGAGAGGTGGTATGGGGGGTCGGGAGAGGTGGGTATGGGGGGGGGTCGGGAGATGTGGTATGGGGGGTCGGGAGAGGTGGTATGGGGGGGTCGGGAGAGGTGGTATGGGGGGGGTCGGGAGAGGTGGGTATGGGGGGTCGGGAGAGGTGGTATGGGGGGTCGGGAGAGGTGGTATGGGGGGGGGGGTCGGGAGAGGTGGTATGGGGGGGTGGGAGAGGTGGTATGGGGGGGTCGGGAGAGGTGGTATGGGGGGTGGGAGAGGTGGTGTGGGGGGGGTCGGGAGAGGTGGGTATGGGGGGGGGTTTGTCTCGCCATCATATTCGATTTGATGTTGGGATCCTTGTTAATTTCTCTCACAGCCACGATTATTCCGAAAAAGGCAGCAAGTTTTTGACCCGAGCCTTTCACGAAGCGGCTCGAGAGGCCTAACGTTTAAATAAGTATCGTGAGGACAGGATTTTCTTATTTGTTGTTCGGGTGCCGGCGATAGCTCGCCTCCTCTCTACGACACCAAAGGATCTTTAACGTCCACAAACGTGCATCCGAGGGACGTCAAACACATCGATGAATCATCCAACCCGTGCAACATCGGGATGATAGTTAATAGTTGCGCCGGGATTTTAATCCAGGTGAGTGTGCGAACCTCGAGGCCATCATCCCAGCCCAGTGTGACGCAATCACCAAACACCTGGGAATGAATTATAATCTGAAGGTACGAAATGAATATTAATTAAACTGATGAAACGTCAAAGTAAAAACCTGTTTCTAAGATTGAAGATTAAAAAAAAAATTCCGTAATTTCTGTTCACGATGAAGAGTTTTATCTTTCACCACATTTGGCCCCATGAAGAACCTCATGAGTACGTAATATGTAAACAACACAATTTTTTTTTTTCTCAACGAGAGTCCCAGTTCAGGTTTCTCCGAGGGAATCGTTTTCTCCCCCCTCGGTGACGACAAGGGGGGGTTTATGAATCTGTTTACATTAGAATGAACACATTAAATGTGGGATTCAAGATGAATCGAAGTTTTGATCGAAATCGATTGGTCCGTTCGATACTCGTGTCGGGATCCGACTAAAAACACGACGTGGTGACGAAGGTTGTAAGAACCATGAAATGCCGGGAAAGTTTCCGCGACAAAGTTTTGTCGCCGTCGCGCGTCGCTCGCTCGCAGCTCTCGACTCTCGAGTGGACTCCGTTGTCATAGGAAGTTTGGGTCCGACTGGAGGAAGAGGAAGAGCGAGGAGGGTGTGACTAAAGTCTTGGTCGGAGAGACGTCTCGTTTCGGCTTCGTGTCCGACCCTCCAAACACGCCCTCCGTATTCAACGATGTCGGCACCATGAGGCCTCCGATCGACCACTCCGAGCGGACGCGACCCTAGAGAGAGTCGGCTGGCTCTGGGACCTGGAGGGAACCTGAGCCTCGGCCTCGGCGAACCCGACGGACGTCCCGCTCACACAAGGGAACACTCAAACCAAGCTGTTTGTGCGTCGCCGCCGCCGCCTCGTCTCGCTGTGTGAATGTGCGTGACAGAACCAAGCTCACGTTGTCTGGTTCGACTGTTCATCCTTGAAGTCCGGTCGGCCCCGCCGTGTGAACCATGGAACCGATCACCATCCGCCTGCAGAAGTTAGAAGTGTCTCTGCGCAGCGCTCGTTGTGAAATCAACTCCCAGGGACTGTTGGTGAGTGAGGACACACCGAGGACACACCGAGTACGAACCGAGTACACACCGAGTACACACCGAGTACGAACCGAGTACACACCGAGTACACACCGAGTACGAACCGAGTACGAACCGAGTACACACCGAGTACGAACCGAGTACACACCGAGTACGAACCGAGTACACACCGAGTACGAACCGAGTACGAACCGAGTACGAACCGAGTACACACCGAGTACAAACAGTACGAACCGAGTACACACCGAGTACACACCGAGTACGAACCGAGTACACACCGAGTACGAACCGAGTACACACCGAGTACGAACCGAGTACGAACCGAGTACACACCGAGGACACACCGAGTACGAACCGAGTACACACCGAGTACGAACCGAGTACACACCGAGTACGAACCGAGTACACACCGAGTACGAACCGAGTACGAACCGAGTACACACCGAGTACACACCGAGTACACACCGAGTACGAACAGTACACACCGAGTACGAACAGTACACACCGAGTACACACCGAGTACGAACAGTACACACCGAGTACGAACAGTACACACCGAGTACGTACCGAGTACACACCGAGTACGAACAGTACACACCGAGTACGAACAGTACACACCGAGTACGAACAGTACACACCGAGTACGAACAGTACACACCGAGTACGAACCGAGGACACACAGAGTACGAACCGAGGACACACAGAGTACGAACCGAGGACACACAGAGTACGAACCGAGTACACACCGAGTACGAACAGTACACACCGAGTACGAACAGTACACACCGAGTACGAACAGTACACACCGAGTACGAACAGTACACACCGAGTACGAACAGAGTACGAACAGAGTACACACCGAGTACAAACAGAGTACGAACCGAGTACACACCGAGTACGAACAGTACACACCGAGTACGAACAGTACACACCGAGTACGAACAGTACACACCGAGTACGAACAGAGTACGAACAGAGTACACACCGAGTACAAACAGAGTACGAACCGAGTACACACCGAGTACAAACAGAGTACGAACCGAGTACACACCGAGTACGAACAGTACACACCGAGTACGAACAGTACACACCGAGTACGAACAGAGTACACACCGAGTACAAACAGAGTACGAACCGAGTACACACCGAGTACAAACAGAGTACGAACCGAGTACACACCGAGTACAAACAGAGTACGAACCGAGTACACACCGAGTACGAACAGTACACACCGAGTACGAACAGAGTACGAACAGTACACACCGAGTACGAACAGAGTACGAACAGTACACACCGAGTACGAACAGAGTACGAACAGTACACACCGAGTACGAACAGAGTACGAACAGTACACACCGAGTACAAACAGAGTACGAACCGAGTACACACCGAGTACAAACAGAGTACGAACCGAGTACACACCGAGTAAGAACCGAGTACACACCGAGTAAGAACCGAGTACACACCGAGTACGAACAGTACACACCGAGTACGAACAGTACACACCGAGTACGAACAGTACACACCAAGTACGAACAGTACACACCGAGTACGAACAGAGTACGAACAGTACACACCGAGTACAAACAGAGTACGAACCGAGTACACACCGAGTACGAACCGAGTACGAACCGAGTGCAAATGCCGTCTTTGCTTAAAACATTGAAAGACTTTTTTGTTCCTGTCTGCACCACTTCCTATAGGCTTGCTTTACCTTTCCTACAGGGTGTGTGTGTGTGTGTGTGTGTGTGTGTGTGTGTGTGTGTGTGTGTGTGTGTGTGTGTGTGTGTGTGTGTGTGTGTGTGCACGCCTGCTCTGTGTGTCTGTCTGCTGTGTGTCTGCCCGCTGTTTTTGTCTGTCTACCTGCTGTTTTTGTCTGTGTCTGCCTGCTGTGTTTCTCTGTGTGTGTCTGCCCACTGTGTTTGTTTGTGTGTCTGTGTGTCTGCCCGCTGTTTTTGTCTGGTGTGTCTGCCTGCTGTGTGTGTCTTGCCCGCTGTGTGTGTCTTGCCCGCTGTGTGTGTCTTGCCCGCTGTGTGTGTCTTGCCCGCTGTGTGTGTCTTGCCCGCTGTGTGTGTCTTGCCCGCTGTGTGTGTCTTGCCCGCTGTGTGTGTCTTGCCCGCTGTGTGTGTCTTGCCCGCTGTGTGTGTCTTGCCCGCTGTGTGTGTCTTGCCCGCTGTGTGTGTCTGCCCGCTGTGTGTGTCTTGCCCGCTGTGTGTCTTGCCCGCTGTGTGTCTTGCCCGCTGTGTGTCTTGCCCGCTGTGTGGGTCCAGTGCCCGCTGTGTGTCTAGTGCCCGCTGTGTGTGTCTGCCCCTCTGTGTTTGTCTGCCTGTGTGTCTGCTCGATGTGTTTGTCTGCGTGTGTGTCTGTCCACTGTTTGTCTACCTGCTGTGTTTGTCTACGTGTGTGTCTGCCCAATGTGTTGTAGCTGCGTGTGTGTCTGCCTGCTGTGCTTATCTGCGTGTGTGAATGCCTGCTCTGTCTGCGTGCTGTTTGTCTGTGTGTCTGCCCGCAGTGTTTGTATATGTATCTGCCAACTGTGTTTGTCTGTGTGTGTCTGACAACTGTGTTTGTCTGTGTGTGTCTGACAACTGTGTTTGTCTGCGTGTCTGCCTGCTCTGTGTGTCTTCCCGCTCTGTGTGTCTGCCCACTGTGTGTGTCGTGCCTAGTGCCCGCTGTGTGTGTCTTGCCCGCTGTGTGTGTCTAGTGCCCACTGTGGGTCCAGTGCCCGCTGTGTGTGTCTGCCCTTCTGTGTTTGTCTGCCTGTTTGTCTGCATGTGTCTGCCCACTGTTTGTCTACGTCTCTACCCGCTGTGTTTGTCTACGTGTGTGTCTGCCCGCTGTGTTGTGGCTGCGTGTGTGTCTGCCTGCTGTGCTTGTCTGCGTGTGTGAATGCCTGCTCTGTTTGTCTGCGTGCTGTGTTTGTCTATGTGTGTCTGCCCGCAGTGTTTGTATATGTATCTGCCCACTGTGTTTGTCTGCGTGTATCTGCCCACTGTGTTTGTCTGCGTGTGTCTGCCCACTGTTTGCGTGTGTCTGACAACTGTTTGTCTGCGTGTATCTGCCCGCTGTGTTTGTCTACATGTGTGTCTGCCCGCTGTTTGTCTACGTGTGTGTACCCGCTGTGTTTGTCCATGTGTGTGTCTGCCCACTGTGTTGTGGTTGCGTGTGTGTCTGCCCGCTCTGTTTCTCTGCGTGCTGTTTGTCTACGTGTTTGTCTATGTATGTCTGCCCGCAGTTATGTCTATCTGCCCACTGTTTGTCTGTGTGTGTCTGCTCACTGTGTTTGTCTGTGTGTATCTGCCCACTTTGTTTGTCTGCGTGTTTGTTTGTATGTGTGGCATGCCTGCTGTGGTTGTTTGCGTGTGCGGATTTTTTTTTTGTGCTTTTTGTTTTTTTCCAGATTTTTTTCCCCATTTTTCCTTTATTTGCCATGTCCCCATTTTTCCCTCTCTCTCTGCGCGTCCCCCTTTTCTCTTTCTCTTTCTCTCTCTGTGCGTCCCCCTTTTTGTATGCGTGTCTGTCTGTCCATTGTGTTTGTGTGTGTCGTGCCTCTTCTCTTTTCTCTCTCTTTCTCTTTGTCTTTGTCTTTGTCTTTGTCTTTGTCTTTGTCTTTGTCTTTGTCGTTGTCTTTGTCTATCTCTCTCTCTCTCCCCCCCTCTCCCCCTCTCCGCACCCCCTTTTTCGCTCTCTCTCTGCGCACCCCCTTTTCCCTCTCTCTCTGCACGTCCCCCTTTTCCCTCTCTGCGTACCCCTTTTTCTCTCTCTGTGTGCCCCCCTTTTTTGCTCTCTCTCTCTGCACGTCCCCCTTTTCCCTCTCTGCGCACCCCCTTTTTTCTCTCTCTGCGTGCACCCATTTTTTGCTCTCTCTCTCTCTTTGCACGTCCCCCTTTTCCCTCTCTCTCTACACGCCCCCTTTTTTTCTCTCGCCACGACCCCCCTTTTTCCGTGCCGCCCCATTTTTTTCTCGCTAAGCCCCCCCTTTTTCCTCAGCGTGCCGCCTTTTTCCTCAACACGTCCCTCTTTTTCGTTGTTTTTTTTTTTCTCGCTAGGGCCCCAATTACTCTGAGTTCTCACAACTCCCCCCAACTTTCTTCTGCCCATTGTCACAGATGCTTCGCCCTGAATCCGGAATATATCCACACCCGTCACCTGCTCTTTGCACCTTCCCCCACCCTACCACCTCCACTTCACATTCTGGAAGCCCCCTTCCCCCCCACCGGCCGTTGCACCTTCTGGCTGCTCCTCCCCTCTCCCCTGCTGCTGATAGTTCTTGCAACCCCTTCAGCCCCCCCCCACCTTGCTGTGCATTTCTTCAGACTCCTCACCCTCCTTCCCACCCATATCTCGTATTGCCTTTGTGTATGATGATGATGATGATGATGATGATGATGATGATGATGATGATTGACGTTGGTGGTGATGATTATTATGATTTGCTTTTATTTAACATCTTACAGGTATGCTGCGTTCTTGGCGAGCTTTTTCGTCTGGGGTGACATACATAAAACATGCTGCATTTTAAAATTGCCTATAATTGTGCTGGTCAAGTTTAACAATGTTGTGCAATTTATATCGTTTTAAAATGCAACATTGCGAGTTCTGAACTAGATTAGGTGGCGTCATGTTTAAACTGTTCGAAGGTCCACTCTGAGTTTGGGAGGTCGGTGTTTCGAACCCTGACCGAGTCACACCAAAGACTTTACCAATGGTACATGGCTGCTTCCTTGCTTGATGCTCAGAATTTCAAAAGGATTGAGCACTGAAAACAACCACAGCTTGGCAACCATAGCGCAGGCTTGATCGGCCTAATGGCCTCCTTCTACGTTTACGTTCCTTGTAAGGGAACTTGCGCTGTTATATATTTTCTTTTTTTCGGCAGGAAGTTGCACCACTCACTGAAATCTTTGGCGACGTGTCTAAAATTATTTATCCCTTTACTGGCCACTGCTGTATTTCTGTTCATGAAAGTTTGTCTTTTTGAAGGTGTCACTTTTTTTATCTGCTCATAAGTTTATTTATTTGGCTTAAATAAAATACTAACACTGTTCATGGCTTTGTTGCGACGCCACTCGTTCATTGTTTGGGGTTTTGAGTGAATCTTGCTGAGAAAAGAATCGAATGGCCGATGTATGTTTTGATAACGGGACAATGCATGAGCCAAGCGATTAAAAACATTTTTTTGTCATCCAAGTGTCAAGAGTTGGCGCAAAGCTTCGCTCTCATTTGTGCTTGTGAGATGCCTTGCCTCTTATGGTGTAATTAATAAGACTTTTACATCAAGTTCTATTTTGGTGTCAGAGATGTTTTTTTTTTTCTTTGTTGTTTTCTCCCTTATCTTTAACTTCTTGAGTTTGGAATGTTGTTGCATAGCTGATTCGAACTCTTGGGTGCCTCATTCTAATATGATAGCAGTTTGTTACACATCTGTGACTGGTACTTGGTTGTATTTATCTTCCTACGTATGTCCATGCTGTATCATTGTGGGTTTTTCATTATGATGCTTATTTTCGAATTATAGACGTGGCAACTGAAAAGCAGCATACCGATTGCATCAACTCTTTCTGCATCATCCATATCTATCTATAATTCCAGCAATCTCTGTGTGTGTCTGTGTGTGTGTCTGTGTGTGTGTGACCGCTGTTTCTCGACAACCACTGGTCCGATCTAATTGAAACTTGCCAGGTATATTGCTGGGGACGTGAGGATGTGCCTTTTCAAGGTTTCATATTAATCAGACAAGTGCTTTGCAAGTTATGGCCATTTATTTACCAAACCAATGGCAAGACACGTTGTTGCGTGGGCGTGGCCGATGGGGAAGGGAAGCTCAGCCGCGTTCCCCATTACAGGTTACAACGTACGGGCTTCCGGAGAGTGATGACTTCGTGTATTCTAATAATTTCTCGATTTCTTATGCGCATTTATAGATATACACAATGGCCCAAGTTATGATCGTTTTCCTATTAGACGGTGTATAAATTTCGGTAACATCAGAGTGCTGGTATGCTCCGAAGCAGGAAGTAAATTATTTTTTGGACGTTTTTTTTCTTCTCTTTCCTCTTCTCTTTGTGTTTTTCCTTGTGATGACATTGGGAAAAGGCAAAATACGTTGGCGCTAATTGAATAATTGGCCATTAAGCATAAATTGCGAATAATCGTAACTGCCATATGCAAACTTCCGGACAGTGAGGACTTCACTTCCGGAGAGTGACGATTACTGTATTCTTTCTCGATTTCTGTACTTTCTCGATTTCTTTCTCGATTTTCTTAAACCCAATACCCCGATCCAGTCAGTGACGATTACTGTATTCTTTCTCAATTTTTTTCCTTGATTTATCGACTTCCTGTATTCTTTCTTTCTCGATTTCGGTACTTTCTCGATTTTATTAAACACAATGCCCCAATCCAATCGTCGTTTACGACAGCGAAGGAACGAAGCTGCGCATCGTGCACGCGCAATGGAATCTGACGAAGCACGAGCTGCTCGCTTGACACGCAACGCAACGCGCATGACAAGGCATCGTGCAGCTCAAACGGATGAAGAACGAACTGCTCGCTTAGCAGACAACACTGAACGTGAGGCAAGGCGTCGTGCAGAAGAAACGGATGAAGAACGAGCTGCTCGCTTGGCAGACAACACTGGACGCGAGGCAAGGTGTCGTGCAGAAGAAATCCCTCACCAGCGAGAAGACCGGCAAGTAAGGGATGCCCTGCGCCATCAGGAGATACACCGTGCGAGACTAGAGCAGGCTCACCGTGAGAATCGCAACCTTGCTCGATACGATGATACAGATTTCTTCCGAGAGCAACTTCATGTTGAGTACAGGCACGCGTTAAGCAGGACCTCATTATTTCAATGCACTAAATGCTCACATTGTGATGCTTTTGTGTGGACCAAGGAGAGAAGAGGATTTTGCTGCAACCACGGCAAGGTTGACCTTAAGCATGATCCTATGAATCCAAAACCCGGTTCAATTCTATCACAACCTCCAGATGCTATTAAAAACCTTTTCCTTAACCAGGACTTTGTGAAGCGCGCGAAACAATATAACAACGCGCTGGCAATGGCAAGTATCGGTGTCCGAGAGATAGGTATGCCTGGCTTCAATCCTGGAGTGCGCATACAAGGTAAGATTTACCATTACATTGGTGCTCCTCTTGCCGATCTGGGTTGTACCCCATGCTTTGCTCAGATCTACTTTCACGATCCAGCCCATGAGCTGGAGTTTTGTCGTGCTCACACCTCGAACAGTAGCCTGAATGAGCATTTTTTGCTAAGAGCACAACAGGCCATTCAGGAGTGCAACCCATACGTCCAGCAATTCAAATCAGCCATTGAGTATGTGGTTCATAATGATAGCGCAAATGAACTGAAAATTGTGTTAACAGGTCGCACGCGGCGCCGAGACCTTCATCATGGTACCGTCAACCTTCCCTCACCAGACAGCGATGTGGCTGTCATTGCTCCAGGGGCAATGACAACAGAGCAGTTGCGAAGGCTGGCAGTCGGTGTTCACCTCAGAGGAGGAAGTTTACAGACAATAGACGCCATGCATCCAGCGTATGACCCTCTATCATACATACTTCTACGACCCTGCGGCTCCCAGGGGTACCACACTGAGTTAGCAGGGATAGCGCCAACATCTTTCTACCGCTACCATCTCCAAGTACGTGATCCTACTCATCACTTCAATGTACTACTTCGTGGTGGAAAGTTGACACAGCAGTACGTATGCGACATGATGGCAAAAATTGAGTCACACCGTCTCAATTAGATTCGCTGCAACCAGAAGTCAATTAAGGCAGAAAAGTATAAGATCATCGTTGATGCGTTGAACAGTGACGCTAAGGTGCTACCTGGACGCCTCGCAATTCTGCCGCCGTCAATTTATGGGTCACCACATTGGTATGCCAGAGTTTCAGGATGCAATGGCTTTGGTCCAAGTCGAGGGTAAACCTGACTTTTTCCGAACATTCACCTGCAACCCAAAGTGGCCAGAAATTAAACAATCACTTTTTGAGGGTCAGTCAGCCAATGAAAGACCTGATATCATCGCCCGGGTGTATCATATGAAGGTGGAAGCACTCAAAGCAGATCTCCTCAAGAATGACATCTTGGGGCATGTGGACGCTTATATGATGGTGAAGGAAATGCAAAAACGTCACCTTCCCCATATACACATGCTCCTGACCGTGGTACCTCGCGACAAGCCCAGAACACCAGCAGATGTCGATCGCGTGGTCTCTGCCAAGATTCCTGACAAACGCACAAATCCGGAAATACACCGTATCGTGACATCACACATGATTCACGGCCCATGTCGGGAATGGAACATCTCGAGCCCTTGCATGGCAGACCGGAAGTGCACAAAGGACTATCCCAAAGCCCTACGAGAAACGACAAGCTTCTCTGATGACTCCTATCCCCTGTACAGAAGACGGTTCTGGCATGCGGTTTGAAAGTTTTTTGTTTTGTTTTGTTTGCACCTACGGGCATGCACTAGTATTTTAAAATTGTGCCAAACTGCTTGTATTCACTGGTATATTATGCAAGGCAATGGCAGAAGAATATAACTGACCTCAAATGTGTGTGTGTGTATATATATATATATATATATATATATATATATATATATATATATATATATATATATATATATATATATATATATATATATATATATATATATATATATTTGACTACCATCTTCACCACCCATGATGTACCAAAGTTTGTTCACGACATTAAAAATAATTCAGGTCAAAGGGGTTCTACGGGGAGGGGGGAATAGGGGTTGCTCCCCCCCACCCAAATATCTATTTGCTTTCTTTCCTAAAACCACACGCACAATTTCGATGAAAGTTGACCACAACCTTTATCACCCGTGATGTACCAAGGTTTGTTCATGGCATTGAAAATAATATCCAGAGGTATTTACTTTCTTCTCCATTTTATATTTATATTTTTTGGGTCATCCATGCCTCACAGTGGTTGCCTGATTATCTTATCCAGCCACTACCAAGTGAGCACCCAGGGGTGCTGCCCCTCTGTTTAATACCTCGATGAGGTTCTTTGTCATCATTCCTGTAGATACAGCTGTCACTGGTACATCTTTGGCATTCTTCAGCTTCCAGGATCTTCTCACTTCATTCTTAAAGAGCAGGTTTTGGGTCGCTGATGAGTTCAAGTGATTCGAAGGTTGTAAGCACATTAATAAACGTGGGGTATTTATTTTCTTAAATTTGAAACTCAAAATATGCTAAAATTAACTTTTAAGTCAAAACTTTTCTCGGTGATCAAAAACAGACCGGAAGTTACCGAAGATGCTATGACATCACGTTCTCCGAAAACTTCGTGAACATTCGGAAACAGCGTGAAAACAATTGCGAGATGCGAATCAGAGAGTGATTTCAGTGGCGATGAAATTGAGTGTTTTCATTCGGATATTGCCGAGGACGAGTCGGAGGATGATGGGAATTGATACTATGGAGTTTCTGGCCCTGAGCCTTATAAATTTGAGCCACTTGCAAGTGCCAGAAAATGGCCTATTTCATGTACAAGTGGCAGGACTGACTGCCTGGCAGTTCACACTGACAGACTCCACCAGACAAATTGGTTTGTAGGTTTTCATTTTCTTGTTCAATGCATAAAATAATGTAAAGTTTGATTCGTCTGTGACTTGATATAATAATTTTTTTAACCTTCTAATAGCCTGGTATTGGCTCAGTGGTTGGTGTGGTGGCTTGGGATCCTCGGGTCCTGAGTTCAATCCCCGTCAACCGCTGAATTAATACACCAGGGGGTTGACTCAGCCTGTCATCCTTCCGGGGTCGGCGAAATGAGTACCAGTTTCAGTGTGTGTATTGGTAGAGGGGCAATGCATCAGCGACACAGTCGCACTTCAAGAAATGATAGCTACCCCGGCAGCTAAGCTGCCATACGACCACCACCAACCCTCTTGGCACTCGAGTCAGAAATAGAATGAATCAATAATGGACACAAATATAATGGACCCTTGGTGTTGAAGTCTTTCTGACAACTGAGCTTGACCCCAGCGAAAGTGATGATGGCGTGGCCGATGGGGAAGAGATTCTCAGTCGCGTTCCCCATTACGGGTTACAACGTACGGACTTCAACATGGTGATGACTTGCTTTATTCTAATAATTTCTCAATTTCTTATGCGCATTTATAGATAAACAAAATGCCCCAATCCTTGGGAGGTGACACAGTGTGAGAAGATGAAGCGGGAGCCAGCTGAGGAGGAGAAGGCTGAATGGTGGGCACAGCGTCATGCTTGTTGTGAAACCGAGCTCACTCATTGCGTTGCCTTCGTAATCCTTGGCTGTGAAAAGGTCACCACAAATGACAAGTCTCTCCAAAGGGTCCTCTTTACCCGTTTTCTTTGGGGGAAAATTCGCCCGTTATGTTTGTACAAATCTTATCCACTGCCAGCGAATGTTTGATTCCTTCGGGAATCGGTGGGAGCGATTACCCATTTTCCAGCCATTTTCGCAAAACATGACGACACGCGTACGAGGCTTGATGTACAAATATCCAAATGTCTTTGTTCTACAATAATTCAAAATAAAAAAAGGATAATATAGACAGTTGCAAGCTCAAAATAAGCGAAAGAACGGCCCGCTCAACTGGACACTTCTTCAATGAGCGAGTGAGCTTCCGCTTTCTTTTGGAGAACGTGACGTCACCATCCATATATGAAAACACGGCTGTTTTTTAAACGGCCTCGAGAAATAACAACTTCGGAGTTAAATTTCATTAATCTTCCCAATAGTTAGGCAACCACAATAGTTTGCATCGAACTATTTAATGCACATATATTCATATTGATAAATTTTCAGAACATGTTTGGTGACCTGCAACCTGCTCTTTAAGGTCTTGGAGTTTTGTCATTTTCTTGATTTCTGCATCAATGAGTCCAAAATCACTGGTATTCACACCTCAACAAGAAATGCCTTCTTATCCTTTTTTTTGTACCGAAGTAAGATGTCTGGTCACAACACTTTGTTTTCGATGTTCACTCTCGATGGGATCATTAGTTCAGACGTGAGCGGTAGGTACTTCCATGTTTTCAGTGATTACTTTTATTTCATGTTCCCCCAAATTTTCTGGAACCGGGACATCAAAGTTTCTGCAGATGTGCCAGCGGATTACATTATAAATTCTGTTGTGTCATTGTGTGTACAGCTGTTCCAACATTATTTTGTCTTTGTGTGTGTGTGTTCGGTCATTAAGCATAACTTATCATTCTCTTTACTAACCCCACCTTCACCCCCCACCTTTCTCTCTCATTTTTTTTTAATACCTCTCTCTATCTCTATCTCTATCTCTATCTCTATCTCTATCTCTATCTCTCTCGCACCCCCTCCTCGCATCCCTCCCTCCGACGGAATAGCAACGTCCGGTGAGACATAGCTCTCCGCACGTCCCCCCCCCTCCCCATTCCTCGCTCTTTCCTCCTGCCTCCTCTCTCTCCCCTCCCTCTCTCCTCTCTTCCTTTCTCTCCCTTCCCTCCCTCCTCTCTCTCAACCCCCTCTTTCATACCCCCCCCCATCAGCGAAGCAACGGGGGGTATTATATTGTACATGTATATTAGAACAGATTCTCACCCGCCGGCATGCGAGCGACTGTGTTTAGCCAATGGTGGCCGCCTCGCCCACCAAACGGACGATCCAGTCACGGCTTTCCGGATCAACGGCAAAAACCAGCCACGGGTGTGTTTTTAACCACACCACAACCTTGTCCGTACTCTACCCACGCTACAGGGTCCGATCATCGATTTACCTAATTAATCGCGTGGGTAGATTACCGAGAGGTTGTACCTCAACGAGGCCCGCTTGGAAACGAGCCGCTTAAGCAGCTCGCTCCGTTTTGGGATAACCGAGCGGGGTATTATCGCGATCCCCATTGGACCCGATTACTTTATCGGCTATTTAAAAACCAACTATATTCCGAGTGCAATATGGCAGTTCAATTAGGGAAAGAGGACGCAACGAACGGGTTAACATTTAAACAAGCACATTTATTTCACAACCAAACATGCACGTATACGGTCAAAGATGCGGTTATGCAGTCATGCATGCAAACAAAGCACGTATTCAATCATGCAATGAATGGGGGTAGGGACAAGACGCAAGCAAGACAAAGAGCTACCACCGTCTATTATGTACACACTCAACAGTTCTACTTGAAGACATGGAGCCACAACGTTCATTCAAAAGCAAGGAAAAACCCCAGGACAGACGAGGGGTAGACTGGACCCCTTGGGGTCTTTATTAACACTGAGCCGTTTAGACCGCAAAGGCTTCGAGAGACCGAGCTGGCTACCTTCACCTCGCTGGGACGACCCGCGACGTCCCATCTCCACTGACCCACGGTAAGGCATGGCTCGGCAGGCCACGCGCCTTGGCTCCGCTGCGCTCCACTCACTGCCCACAACTCCGACACGACACCCTTTTCTCCTTTCCACACAACTCCACAACCTCCAGCAGCCGACGACTCAGAGAGAGAGAGAGAGAGAGAGAGAGAGAGAGAGAGAGAGAGAGAGAGAGAGAGAGAGAGAGAGAGAGAGAGAGAGAGAGAGAGAGAGAGAGAGAGAGAGAGAGAGAGAGAGAGAGAGAGAGAGAGAGAGAGAGAGACACACAGAGAGAGACACAGAGACACACCACGCGTTCAGCGCGCCTTTTTATTTCCACCACGTCTCGCCCCTACCTTTCGCCCCCTCCCTTCCAGCACGCGCGCGA
Source organism: Eptatretus burgeri (assembly GCF_056783735.1). Classification (NCBI taxonomy): domain Eukaryota; kingdom Metazoa; phylum Chordata; class Myxini; order Myxiniformes; family Myxinidae; genus Eptatretus; species Eptatretus burgeri. Next base: position 38,692,599 of record NC_140965.1, read on the forward strand.
AGCAGGGCGTTTTCCTCGCCGAATCGCGGTTTTTCGTTTTCCTTCTCCTTTTACCGATCGTTGCTTCCTTTTCCGCACGTATTTGTCGTTGGGTGGGGGGGGGAGGGGTAAGGCCGTCGTCCGTTCTCCCCCGATGAATGCCAGGCTTGTGGCAACGGGGTTGTGGTTACGGTGGTTGTTGTCATGGTGGCGTGGCTGGCGTTTTGTGGTGGTCGTGAGGGTGGTGTGGTTGGGCGCTTGTGGTTAAGGTGTGAAGGCGGTGGTGGAGAAGGTGTTGGTGGTGGAGGTGGTTGTTGTGAGCGGTTGGTCCAAAATAACGATAGCAAAAGAATAACGGCTAACTGAAGATTCACAGCCTGGTTACACGAATAATTCCCTTCGACATCGGTGGGGAAATGTATCTGAACACTTATCGATATAACTGATCTAAGGACCTATATGGTGCTCTGCGAATTTCCACAGCCATAACAATATATATCATAATCATATAACTCGGTCATATGACTCTGTCATAATCTTGAGTGAACTTGGACTTGGTAGAATAACAATGCCAGGCCATAATATATATATATATATATATATATATATATTTATTGTTGCAGGCTGGGGGGTCAGGTGAGGAGACCATTGGGGGGGAAGCTATCTTGGGTTCCCACCAGACTCCCCGGAATCACAGGCCGTCGCACACGGATAACTCAGTGACGTGGCGGGTCGCTAACCAACCATGAATGCCAATAACTCAACCACATGACCTGGGTTAACCGGGTTACCTAATTCATCACGTGACCGAATTACCGGGGGACACACCCTCGGTATGCCTTGTCCGAACCGGATTAACTTACCGGATCAGATTCAGCCGAGAGGCACTGCCAAGGACGTACCGGCTAAAAGGAACGGATCATTGGGAATAAAGTCCTGGCTCAGCTCGGATACGGACCATGCTGGGTCAATGAAATAAAAGACAAAAACGAGCTGGGAACATTTCTACTAATAACACTGTGTAACAAATTTTTATTTCTTTTTGTTCCTGGGTAGTAAGTGTTATTTCCTCATTGCTTATGCCTCAAAAGTATAGAAAATGGCTATTATTCCCCTCCAACTTTGCTTTTGTGACCAGGAGAGTGATTTTTTGAGACAAAAAGACCTCAACGACTTGATCAGAGATCTTGGTCTCACCAAGTCCAATGCCGAGCTTCTGACGTCTCGGTTCAAGCAGTGGAACTTGTTGGATGAAAGTGTGCAAGTCGCAGATCAGAGGAGTCGCCACCAAGCCTT
>NC_140965.1:38706373-38773873 GCF_056783735.1 Eptatretus burgeri
GAAACGAGCTCCGACCTCGGCTCAATATCCTGAACATATCTGCATTGTACTGGTCTGCACAGATAGGGTTGGCAACCAAGTGCTGTGCAATGGCAGATGAAGCAGGTACAGTGGCCGGTGGTTGTTGGATATTTCTGCATGCTCACACTGGTCGTGTTCTAACCCTCACAATCTTTCTTCGAATCGCCAAGAGGACGTGTTGTTTGATCTGATCAGCCAATCTTAGTGTTGTGCGGCCCACGTACCGAGCTTCACATCGGCACTTAAACTCATAAAGAAGCAGTTATAGACTGGTACTCACCAAATCGTCAACTTGACCTCTGACCTTGTCTAATAAAAGCTGTCTCTGGAGAAGGTAGCGACGCAAACCAGAAGTTTCTACGATGATTCTGTACCAAACCATCAAAAATCGAATGTTTGACCTCACTTTGACCTTTGACCGATTTCGACCAAAATCTAATCAGCACAAGCCATCACCCTCCTGAATCACGTGGTGTAATTTGACCTTGGGAGCTTCTTCCGTTCTCGAGTTATCATTTTTTGGATGTTTGACCTCACTGTGACCTTGACCTTTGACCGATTTTGACCAAATTCTAATCAGCACGAGCCATCACCCTCCTGAATCACGTGGTGTAATTTGACCTTGGGAGCTTCTTCCGTTCTCGAGTTATCATTTTTTGGATGTTTGACCTCACTGTGACCTTGACCTTTGACCGATTTTGACCAAAATCTAATCAGCACGAGCCATCACCCTCCTGAATCACGTGGTGTAATTTGACATTGGTAGCTACTTCCGTTCTCGAGTTGTCGTGCCTACAAACAAACAAACAAACAGAAACGGAAGGCATCAATATACTTACGAAATCTAATAACATTGCTGGTTTGTGAGGTGGGTCGCACATCCTTGTTGACTGACGTCAGCAAAGGACGAGATGTAAAGATTACTTGGGGTTGCACAGCCAGAAACATGTTGGATACAATCTTTTTTGATTTATACTTCAAACGTTCGTGATTGCCCTTTCCAAGGCATCCTGATACAGACTGGACATTTGTCCGGACCAATCTTCCAATCATTTGTCGTGTTTAGAAACTTGTGTATGTATCTCTTAACTTTATGCACAGGATAACCATTCTCACCGAGTATATTCATGATTTTGTCAATTTCAGCAGGAAGATTACAAGGTGAACAAATCCTTTGTGCTCTGTTAACCAGGATATTGATCAAGGCAATTTTGTTTCCCGTGGAGCTGAAGGAGTCCCAGCGAGTCTACTGCCCTGTGAAAGTCTGCTTCCGGTAGACGGATGTCGTGAAACCGAGGTTGGATCTATCAACCAACACGTCCAAAAACGGTAACGTGTTTGACAATTCCAGCTCCGTAGTAAACTTCAGCGCTGGATGAAGAGTGTTGAGCCATGTCTGGAAATTGTCACATGCCGTCCGAGACTCAAACAAAGCAAAAATGTTATTAACATACCGATAGTATACGATGGGGGGAATCGACACCTTGCCGACCAGTCAGTTTCTGCATTTAATGATAGTCTACAGAGATATTTGCAAGAGCTGGGCCTAATGGAGAACCCATGGCCACACCGACCGTTTGAACATACATGATGTTGTTAAAATTGAATTCCACCTCCCTTGTTGCTGTGTTCATTAATTCAACGAAGACGTGTTCCGAGATCATCGGTTGTTCCAGATCGGTGTGATACAGCAAATGTGCGCATATCTCAATCGTCTCTGTCAATGGGACATTCGTGAACAAGCTTTTAATATCAAAGGATGCCATGATGTTGTCCTCACTTGTCGGTGTTTTAGCTCAAATTGATTCTGCAAATGTGTCGGAATCCTTAACCACGAAATGAGAAAGTGAATCCAATACTGGTTGCAGCACCTCTCCCAACCACTTGGCAAGTTCATGTGCTGATCGCAGCATGGACAGTATGGGTCTTAGAGGGATATTCTCCTTGTGAATCTTCGGTCGGCCGTACATTCTTGGATGTTTGGCTCCAACAGGGTTTCTGACATCAATCAACAAGGATGTGCGACCCACCTCACAAACCAGCAATGTAATTTATGAGTTTAAGTGCCGATGTGAAGCTCGGTACGTGGGCCGCACAACACTAAGATTGGCTGATCGGATCAAACAACACGTCCCCTTGGCGATTCAAAGAAAGATTGTGAGGGTTAGAACACAACCAGTGCGAGCATGTAGAAATATCCAGCAACCACCGGCCACTGTACCTGCTTAATCTGCCATTGCACAGCACCTGGTTGCCAACCCTATCTGTGCAGACCAGTACAATGCAGATATGTTCAGGATATTGAGCCGAGGTCGGAGCTCGTTTCATTTATATATGTTGGAAGCAACCTTCATCCTTACCACCGATCCAATATTATGTCGTCAAAAGGAATTTGTATGATCTCTGTGTCTCTTTCAGCATGGAAAGATCAAGGGAAATACGGTAACAAATGGTGAATGGACCTTCGGGGAAACCCATCCCCCCTCTCTCCAGGATGCGGTTGCAAACGTCAATCATCGACGAACTCTGCTCCAGCCAATGGAAACCCGAGGTGAAGATGATGAGCCGACCAATGGGCGTTTGGATTAACCGTGACGTCATTACGGTTGAACCAATCAGCGTCTACATAATTGAGACCTGCGTATAAAGCACACGCCTTCACTTCCTTCTTCACGTGCTGCGATTTTTACCCTGAAGAGTGCAGCACGAAAAGCTTCCGTCACTATTATGTCGTGTTTGTTTGTATCCGTATATATATATATATATATATATATATATATATATATATATATATATGTATAGATATAGTTCTTCTTCTTCTTCTTCTTCTTCTTCTTCTTCTTCTTCTTCTTCTTCTTCTTCTTCTTCTTCTTCGTCTTCTTCTTCGTCTTCGTCTTCGTCTTCGTCTTCGTCTTCGTCTTCGTCTTCGTCTTCGTCTTCGTCTTCGTCTTCGTCTTCGTCTTCGTCTTCGTCTTCGTCTTCGTCTTCGTCTTCGTCTTCGTCTTCGTCTTCGTCTTCGTCTTCGTCTTCGTCTTCGTCTTCGTCTTCGTCTTCGTCTTCGTCTTCGTCTTCTTCTTCGTCTTCTTCTTCGTCTTCTTCTTCGTCTTCTTCTTCGTCTTCTTCTTCGTCTTCTTCTTCGTCTTCTTCTTCGTCTTCTTCTTCGTCGTCGTCACAGCGGATCATCCGTATGATCCGCATAGTGATTTGGCACATGTTTTACGCCGGATGCCCTTCCTGACGCAACCCTGGTCGCCTCTTACGGCACAGGGATATGGTACACCTATTTTCACCGGGGTATACACCGGCCCAGTACACTGGTACTCATTTTGCCGACCTGGGAAGGATGACAGGCTGAGTCAACCCCCTGGTGTATTAATTCAGTGGCCCAACGGGAATTGAACTCAGGACCTTTTGGATCCCAAGCCGCTGCCCTAACCACTGCGCCAACACCAGGCTTTAGATATATATATATATATATATATATATATATATATATATATATATATATATATATATATATATATATATATATATATATATATATATATATATATATATATATATATATATATATATATATATATATATATATATATATATATATATATATTTTTTTTTGGCTGCTCTTAGAGCACCCTTTTTCTGGACATTTCCATCTGTCTGTCTGTCCGCGAAACTTTGGTCAAGCCTCGGGGCTAAACCACTCAACCGATATGTGCGTTTTCCTCATAATGTCTCAAGCTTGACATATCTAGAAAGCACTCATCAAGGTGTTCAATTTGAGGTACTACATGATATGGTTCCTAAAACTTGAAAATTTGACCTTGGGGTCGAATATGTTTGACCTTCGGCGCTAACCATGAAGGTCAAGGCCAATCGCCACCAAAAATGAATCAGCTGAGTGCCAGACCATGAACTATATTCCCATGAAGTTTGAAGACGATCCGATCAAAATTACTCAAAAAATAAGGGTTTCGTCGACTCCCCTGATTTGCGACAGTGACCTTGACCTTAAATTTAATGCGCTGAAAGGGACCTCTATAGGCCTCTGATATGCGAAGTTACAAAAATTTCCAATGATAACTGTGCTCTGCAGAATTTTTTATACATGATTACAGACAAAAAAAACAAAAAACATACAAGCTGACTAACATATCTTGCAAAACCTTCGTTTTGGCAAGATAAAAATAAAAAAGAAGCTTAGAGTTCTGTGCGCAATCTATCTAGCTCCCTTCATGCCAATTTGCAGCCCTAACAAAAAATATTTGAAGGAGGGGATAGGTTTTAGGCGAGTACATATCGAACATTTCAGAAACGGTTAATTGCGAATATCTCAAAGAGAAAGAGTCCGATTTTGATGAAGCTTGGGTGAAATGTGTACAATGTGGCTAGCATGTACACAAAAATGAATGGTTGCTATGCACACCTCCGTTGCTTAGCAACAGCTAAAATACTTTATCGTACATCGTACACTTATTGTAGACTACAAAAAAATCAGGTCAGGTATGGGAGCATGTGCCAGAACAGCGCGTCGCTGCGTCCACTTTCCGCCGGTACTCCAGGGGCCTCCGTCTGGCCATCCCCCAGGCAGATGCCAGGCCCATCCCCATCTCCTTGAGATGATGGTCAACCTGCTGCAACCATGAGGCACGTGGTTGGCCCACTGGCCTCCTCCACTCATGAGACTCCCTCGCTGAGAGAATCTGGTGAGCAGGATCAGCGTCAGGAAAACGAGCCACATGTCCATACAGCCGCAACTGACGCTCACGGACTATGCAGGTAACAAATCTCATCCAAGTCTCTCTCAGCAACCGCTCGTTGGACACAAAATCCGACCAGCGATAGCCAAGGATTCTCCAAAGAGCTCTGGTACCAAAGGAATTAAGTCTCCGTCTCAGATCCTTGGTCAGAGTCCAAGTCTCGCACCCATAGAGCAAGACTGGAAGTACCAAGGACCTGAAGACTCGGACTTTCATCCTCCCGCACAGGTACCGGCAGCGCCACACCCCATGATCCAGTGAATCCAAGACTCCCCAGGCCCGACCCAGACGTCTATTGACCTCTGACTCGCAGCCAGCAGAGACATGAATATCACTGCCAAGGTAAGTGAATCTCTCCACGACCTCAACATCCTCACCACAAACAGACACAGACAGGACAGCAGCATCCAAGATGTCACCGAAAGCCTGGATCTTAGTTTTGACCCAAGAAACCCGTAATCCCAACGGCTCCGACTCCTCATTCAGCACCTCGAGGGCCCCCAAGAGGATGTCTAAAGTCTCCGCAAAGATGACTGCATCATCTGCAAAATCAAGGTCCGAGATCTTGACATTGCCAAATGATGCACCGCAACTTGATCCCTCCGACATCCTCCCTAGAATCCAGTCCATACAAGTGCTGAAAAGTGTGGGGGCAAGTACACATCCCTGACGAACTCCAGTAACAACTGGAAATAAGTCAGAGATGGTACCACCACACTTCACAGCACTCTCAGTACCAGAGTAGAGTTCAGACATCAGATCGATCAGTTTTGGTGGCACCCCACGAAGACCAAGAATCCTCCAGAGGACATCCCGATTCACTGAATCGAACGCTTTACAGAGATCAACATAGGCTGCAAGCAGCCCCTGCCGAAACTCTCGTCTGCGTTCGGTGAGGACACGAAGAGCAAGGATACGGTCAATCGTTGACCTCTTTGGTGTAAAGCCTGACTGCTCTGGATGCTGGTGCTCAAGCAGATGGTGGAGAACCCTATCAAGAATTATCCGAGCAAAGACCTTGCCCGGCACTGAGAGCAGCGTCACCCCTCGGTAGTTGTTGCAGTCTTGGCGATCACCCTTCCCTTTCCAGAGAGGGACAACAAGGCCCCTCTTCCAGTCAGTTGGGATGATGCCTGTGTTCCAGGCAGAGCACAAAACTGCATGCAACGACACGAGTGCAGCATTTCCACCAGCCTTGAGAAGTTCGGCATGGATGCCACAGATCCCTGGAGCTTTGCCCCGTTTCAATTGGTTCACCGCAGCCCTTGTTTCCACAAGCGAAGGTGGACCACAGTTGATTCGAGGGTCAGCAACAGGGATTGTAACACCCTTGACGTCCAACTCGACAGCTGGGGGATCAGCCTGGTACAGCCACTCAAAGTAACCGGCCCAGCGGGCCTTCACTTCAGACTACTCTGTCAAGAGCCTACCACTCTCTGCTCGAACTGCAGTGCTCCGAGGGATGGGCTTGGTTGAACATAATGCGCGAATTCCCCTGTAAGCGGGACGAGAATCACCTGTCCACAGGTGATGCTCTACCCCCTCACAGATTCCTCACACATAGGCCTCCTTGTCCACCCTCAGTGCACGTACAGTTTTACGCCTCAGCTCCCTGAACAGCTCAGCTCTGCCATTTAGCCTGGCCCTGCGACTCTGGTCAATGGTATCCAGTGTCCCTTGAGAGACAAAATTCTTCTTTGCCCTGCGGTGAGCTCCAAGGCATCCACCGGCAACATCAAGGACGGTGGTCTTGAAGGTGCTCCACAACTCTTCAGGACCCCCAAAAGCACACAGACCCCCCAAGTGTCCACTCAGCCTGTTCGCAAACTCCTCAGCTACTCTCTCATCCCTGAGCTTGGCAACATCCAGCCTACGCTGGGATGGTACCATTCTCCAGGATTTAAGGTGCAGCTTTAGAGTTGCTACAACAAGCCTGTGGTCAGTATTGAGGAACTGAGCACTCCGGTAGACCCTGCAGTTCTGGATCATCCTCCAACGACCGTCAATGAGGACATGGTCAATCTCCTTTGCCACACCGCCAGCGTTGGAATACCAAGTCCAGCGATGAGCTTGTGGGCGCTGAAACCATGAACCAGCCACCCTAAGTCCATGACTTCTTGCAAAGTCAAGGAACTTAGTGCCATTCTGGTTCATAGTTCCTGACCCATGGGGACCAACACACACCTCATAACCATCCCTATCAGTTCCAGTCGATGCATTGAAATCCCCCAAGACTAGAAGTGTATCTCGTCTGGGGCACTGATCAACCACAGACTCGAGTGTGGCGTAGAATGCATCCTTCACGGTGAGATCACTCGCCTCAGTCGGAACATAAACAGAGACCAGGGAAATGACACCTCACGAGTGATGAATCCTTAATCTCATAATACGCTCGTTGACCGGTGTTACCTCAATTATCATTGGGGTCAGCTTATTGGACACAGCTACAGCAACTCCTTGGGTATGGTAACCATCAGAGCGACCAGACCAATAGTAGGTGTAACCACCCACCATTATCTCGCCGCAATCCGGTCTCCGAACCTCAGAGAGAGCTGCAATCCCGATGTCCAAACGCTTGAGCTCAGATGATAACAGAGACAGGTGATCATCCTCTCTTAGGGATAGGACATTCCAGGCACCCACCCGAAGGGACCGCCTCAGGTTAACCCAAGGAGACCGCCGTCTGGTGGACGACACCTCAGCACCACTCCGACACACTCTCCCGCAATCTGACCCAAGGATGTTACCCCGTGGTTTCCCTCCTATCATCAAAGATTGGGGGTCCCGAAGGCTTTGCCCCAATCCCGTCATCCGGTGAGCTGCCCTGCGAAGGGAAGCTGCACAGGAGGTACTCCCACGGAGTGGGTTTTCAGATTTTTTTGCGTTTTGCGGAATGAAGGGTTTTACGGTGGCCGGAGTGCAAATCCTGCCACCAACCTCCTGATAAAAAGTAACCCAACTGCAGGAGGACGTCCGCAGACACAGTTGGGCACTAGATATGGATGGCCGTTGGCTCACAAGGAGCTCCTCCGCCCTTTGACAGGTTTTGTTTTTAATCCTGCTGGGTGTCCATATCCAAACACCCTCCTCACCAGAAAACCTGGTGGGGGAGACGGTTTAGTCGCCGACAACCCGATCATGGAACAGGCTAGTACAGGTTTACATGGTACCTGTAGCAGGTCACTGATCGAACCTGACCTGACCTGACAAAAAAATCAATACCTCCGAAACTGGACCTCCGAGGGACCTGTCTTTTTTTTGTGCCCAAGGAGAATGTCTTACAGCATCATATAAAAAAAATAAAATCTTTAGCGAATAGATAAATGGAATTACCAGGGCTGCCATTTGTTAGAGTCTCTTTGGAAACATGTCTGAAATTTCACAAGGCGGGTTTCTGGGCGCAAACTAAGAGGGCTGTGATAATCATATTTATTGTGCCAAATTCATTGATAGCATGTACATGAATATCGGCTAGTCGCGTCGGCCAGCTTTCCATCTCGAGCGAGCAGCGATGTCGCCTACCGGCTTGTTTTTTATGTATCTATGTATATATATATATATATATATATATATATATATATATATATATATATATATATATATATATATATATATATATATATATATATATATATATATATATATATATATATGTATATATCATGGAACAGCTGGAACACAAATCATACGCGTATACATCAAACACATCCACTGAGCTGATCATACACGGATGCAACAAACACATCCACTGAGCTGGTGGGAGAGTGGGTGAGTGACATCACCTCCCATTGCAGTCTGGGTACCAGCATCACCATCTTTTTATGATGTTGCTTTTCTCTCCTCCAAGTGGATGCCCATTGATGGAGTTTGTCCTTGCTTTATCTTTTTTAATGCTGACCATCAAGCAAGGAAGCAGCACGTACCATTTTTATTCCTTGGTACGACTGAGACGGGTTCAGAATCAAACTGCCGACCTCCCAGACCCAGAGCAGATGCTCTAACCCAGTGTTTCTCAACCGTTCTTGTCCCACACCCCACTTTGATTTTCCAAAAAAATCGTACGCCCCACCATGATTGGAGACACTACAGTATATACTACATATGTATTCAAAAGGCTTTATTAAAACTTTATTGCAAATTTTATTCAATTGCTACTCACTTCAATGGGAGCCCTGCCCTTGACGCTGGCTGCAGATTTGTTTGATTCGAGGAACCAATCTTGTCAGTTTCAGCCTTAAATCACCACGTTTCGTGATTTCCAGTCGATTTGTCTTAGCTTTCTCTCTCTCTTTCTCTCGAAAGCGATCATACATTAATTCATTAATTCAGAATCCTCATTCCCCACCAAAATATTGCCACCCTCCACCGGTGGGGCATGCGCCCCACCTTGAGAAACACTGCTCTAACCATTATACCACCGAATTAGGTGGCAATACGGTTGGAGTCCAATCCTAGCCGAGTCTACCAGACTCAGTCTTAATCTTGAGTGAACTTGGACTTGGTAGCATAACAATGCTAGGCCATCGTATGGTGAACAATGCCATTCCATTGCCATTACCACTATGCCACCTTTGTACCAATACTTTTCCTGTTTGAATGTGGCTTGTAATTTTTCTTAACTTTTCCATTTAATTGGGCTCGGATGTAATTGAACTCCACAAGATCTTGGCCTGTGAATTGCACTTGCATAATATGATATGCATTGCATGCACTTTCATCAGACAAACATTCCAACTGCACATAAGCAGCCTGTAAATCCATCAAAAATGTAGCTTGATGCACACAAGGAGCAGTTCCTTACCAAGTCCAGAATGATTCTCGACCAAGGTTTGCTGATGTTGCCATGGGAGTGAACGATAAGCCATGAAATCAAAAAGGTGTCATTTCAACAGATGAAAAGGAATTCTTTGCCGTTTGCAAAGTCTGTTCCTTTCTCAGATGAGAACTGATTTTAATGGTTATCTTACATTGGACATGGTATGAGGAAGATATGGGGGCAGTAGTTTGACTGCATTGTTTATAGGAGGTGGTTAAACAAGGTGGATGTACAGGTAGTGGACAAAAAAAAATGGAAGCACCAATGTAAAGTCACCTAATAGGACGTTGGGCCACCAAGTACGACCTGTATGCGCCGTGGCCTAGAGTCCACCAGTGTCTGGAATTCTGCAGGAGGGATTGCGGCATTAGTCTTCCGCGAGAAAGTCAATCGACTCACACCTGTTTGATGGAGGTGGAAAACGCTGTCTCGGGCTTCGTTCCAGAATATCCCATGAATGCTCAATTGGATTCAGATGTGGTCACTGAGAAGGCCATGACATAGGGATAACATCAGTGTCATGCTCATCAAACCGTTGGGCGACCACATGTACTCTGTGGGTGGGGCATTGGGGGTCTCGTCTTGCAACCATGCTAGCCATAATAATAGGCAACCAGGCCTGTGCAGCATTTTTATACATGACCCAAAGCATGGTGGGATGTTATTTGGTTAATTAACACATGGGCCACACCTGTGTGGAAGCCGTTGTTTGGTGTCCTTCATTCACCCAGGTGTTTCCATTTTTTGTCCACTACCTGTACATTGAGTGTTTGTGCCAATATTATGGATACTACAAAGACCAACTCTGTATTAATTGTGGAACGCCTTTCTTCATGACGGACGAGGATTTTTTTATTTTTTATTTATTTTTTTTTATTTTTTCCATGATTGCCATCAAGACAGTCTTATTTTGAAACATAAACTGCCAGTGGTCTGCGTCACCTGTCGTACCCACAAAACATCAACGGCCTGGAAACGCGATGGGGACGTTTACTGTCTTCCGTTGATGCAGAACGACCTGGATTTGAAGCAGGCAGAGCCGAGAAGGGGACACTTTGTTCAGCAAGTGGGATTAACACACCCACGTCACATTAATATGATTTCCCTGGAGGAAAGACTCACGATGTGATCAAACATGATGCAGGACGCAATTCGAACATTTATCGATCACATTCCAAATTGTGTTAAAACACTCGATGCCGATTATGAAAGAACAAACGAAGACTTATCTTTTTTTACTTTGTTCATCATGATTGAATTTTTTCTGATATCTCAGTTGGTGTGTTCATTAGTTGTTTGTTTGTTTTTTTTTCTGGAATGGCATTGTGCAAATGATTGTCTTAAAATGTTTGCTGTATTGTATATTTACCTGTTTTGAGGACATTTCCATGAATGATGATAAAATCTGATGGAAAGTGGGGTGGTTCCCATACTTTGTCGGTCTGCAAAATGGAATGCTACCGCCTTTAAAAATAACTTTTGGCTCGAGTCAAGACAGGAGGGGGCCATAAAATATAGGAAAGAAAAAATTCCAGTCGGACTTTAAGGCATCTCGTTCACCAGCTGGATTTGGTGCACTTCCTTTGCTTTCTCTGGCTCGTCTCTCTCTTCACCGGAGATTATGCCCATGTACAGCGTGAGGTGGCATGCGGCGTTCGTTCAAAAATGGCCCGAGCCACGGGCTCCAGCTTTTTCGTGGCTGAGTAAACAGTGACGGCGTCACTGCCTCTCCCCCACCTCTCAAACCCCAGACCCTAGCCAGCACTGTGTGGGTTACGCACTGTTATAGCTGGAAGGTGTAAGGGTTAAGGAAGAGGGAGGAGCAACAAGAATTTGGGGGGAACAGAGTGTTGTGGATGAAATATAACATGCTATTTTCTTGGCTTTGTGGCTGTTGTAGGGTCTGCTTGTGGGTTAGGTGCTCGTAGTCGATTCGTATTACCATATTTGGGGGGCAGGGGGTTATGGTTGGGGGAGCATGGTTTCACAGTACTGATTTACCATCTCTGGCTTCAATGAATCAACTAGGTAGAAGTAGTCCGAGTTGGGGGCATGGTGTCCCCGAGTTAAGCACATGTTGGGGTGTGTCGTGCGGTGCAGACTGTCTGCTGGACATTTTGATAGCGAGGCTCTTCTCCCCCCCCCCACCCCTCCCTCCATTCTTATTTTATTTTATTGCTATTTTTCGATCGTCTTGCAAAAGCAAACGGGATGGAATGAGTCAAAACTGGCATGGTCGTCATCTGCAGCCTTTGTGTCTCCTTCCAGCATTCCAGAGGTCACAAGTTCAAATTGTGCTGTCCTGCCCTGTCAACATCCGTGTGACAGGCCATGTGGTCAGATGTCCAGAGAGCATGAAAAGTTCGCATGATGCCAATTTCGGCACAGTCGTTCAATAATGTTCTCCACATCTGTTTCAAATGAGCATCGAAAAGGTTTCCATGTCATTCAAGACGGAAAAAAGATTGCTCCAAATGCATTCCATTATTAACAACAAAGTTTTGTGCGAAGTTCCATTTTCCACTAAATTGAAGTATCTTGCATTGAGTATCAAATGCAGACTCTCCTTACTCGCTCTAACGGAGCCTTGCCTTGCCAAGCACGATATCTGTTTTGGTTATTGGTTGTTCTCATTTGCTGCACATCATTGTTCTGTAGCTAACCAGCCTTGATTCAGTTTCATTTTAAAATTGATTAAAAGCTGATTTCAGGGCTATATACAAACCACGTACATAAGAATAAAAAATATAGTAACCCCCTTCTCCTCAACTGCTCCCTCTTCTCTCCCATTCTCTTACTTGTATTGCTTCTCAATTTTCTTTCCCTTTTCACTTTATTTTGCTCTTTTCATGGTCTCATTTCCCTTTTTCCCTTTGGCCTATGTCTTAAATGGCCAAATGTGGAACTACAAACTGATTGTGTCTTGTTTCCCTGGAACAAGTGATAGATTGTTCAATTTTTGCGGTGATGAGAAAGCTTAGAAATTTTATGCGGAAGCAGATGATCTTTCTTTTGTTTGTTTGTTTTTTTTTTTTTTTCTTCCAGAAAAAAACTTTAATTCTTTGAGATAAAGTATTTTATTTCAAAACATATGCACTTAATATTATAATTTATACATTTACTAGCAGGGGCTACCCAGCCTTGTGGTTTCATTAAGCCAACAACTTAATCACAGCATTTTTTTTTTGAAATTATTTTCAAAACGCAACATTTGCTGTAACTTATTTTGAAAGGTTGAGAATTTTTTTTAGAAAGATGAGTTGTGTGTAACATTGACGCTGTAGTACAAAGCAATTACATTTGTCCCGGATATTTGACATCTTTTCTTGGGCTGGTAGGATGGCCAAGACAAACGCACACTCACCTCTACGTTGTCTAGCCTGGGTGTGAATCCCGACCCAGGTATAAACTGTCAGTCCGGTGTTTCACTGGCATGGTGATTCATCAATGTGTGTGCCATTCCTCACATCGATGTTAAACTCGGTGTCCCGTCTGCTAGTATTCATTGGTGGACGTTAATCAGGGGTCTCCAACCTGCGGCCCGCGGGCCACATGCGGCCCCTTAGACGGATTTATGCGGCCCGCGGTGCCATATTAAGTTTACATTACAATGCAGCCCACGATACTGCCAATTTGTCAGGGTCAATGATCAAAGCGTTCTGTAATTTTTATTATGATTTTGATTCATATTAGACACGTGTTTTTAACACGATTATTCATTTATCATATTCGTTGGCAAGAAAAATATATTCAGCACTAATTTTTGTTTAAATTTCCGCATATTAATTATATACAGATATATATATATATATATATATATATATATATATATATATATATATATATATATATATATATATATATATATATATATATATTTTTTTTTTTTTCGGAATTTAGCGTCCTTTTTTGGGTGCGGCCCGCCGCCCCTCACCACTTTGGTTTTGTGGCCCTCCGCCCAAAAAGGTTGGAGACCCCTGAGTCGTTAAGGATCCCATGGTGTCCGCGAAGAGTAGGCGAGCGAGTTACCCGAACAGCACCACGAACAAGTTCCAAAATTATTACGCTAACCTCAGTCAAATGTCAGACTTGGCCATCCGGTTCGTGCAAAATTTGGGTAAAGTTTCCCCTGGCCAACTCCACAAGGATGTGGGAATAATTTTAGCTGTTGAAGAAGAAGAAACAAATTTTCTCAATGACAATGAACATGTCCCAACCTACAGTTAGTCCATTGTTATGTCAGTAGAGTGATTACAAATATCTAGATAGGTTTGTTGAAATTATATTTTACTCGCAGTGTACTCGCCCCACAGGCAATATTGTTCCAAGCATGCAACATGTTCTTCTGACGCATATCTTTATGTGGCCGGTGCATAGGCAACTGACAGCTCTGTATTCACAAAGAAACAAACAAGCAAACAAAAAAAACCAGGGTAATGTGCATGATGCAAAAACATACCCACTGTTTATGATTCAAAACACCTCACTGCACTGGAAAATGTGGAGACGGGAATACTGCACTGTAAATAAAATGGTTGAGACGTGTAATACCCTTGCCTACCTGGAGGTGGTGCGATACGATTCACATTTACATCGAGAATTTGCGTCCCTCCCCTCCCCCCTTCCTCTGCAAGACCACTGGCAAAGATAAAAAAACATCCCGATGCATGAATTGGGGTCATGCTGATCCTATGTAGCAACTCTGCATGTAATCAGCCCACAACTGGAGGAGGAGGAGCGCAACAAACAAAGAAACACACAAACACCGGTCCATGGATTGTAGTACAGATCCAAGTATTTTACACCAGCAAACACCACCAATCGCTTCGCTAACGGGAATAGTAACAGGGGGGAGAGAGAGGGAGGGGTAGGGGAGCAAGGAGGGAGAGTGAGGATGGGAGGGGGAAGGGAAGGCAGCATGAGGTGAGAGGAAGGGAAGGCAGATGTGTGGTGGAATGTTTATTGCGATTCAAACTCTCTCTTAAAAATTATTCAACATAGAGTAACAGCAAAAATGGAAACAAAGTCATGTCTGAAATCCATTTTCTATCAGACACACTATCAATACCAACCAGAGAAAAACAAACCCCAGACAAAGGTAGGTCAGCTTTGGGAGCATGGGCCAGAGCAGCACGTCGCTGAGTCCACTTTCCGCCAGTACTCAAGGAGCCTCCATCTGGCCATCCCCCTGGCAGATGCCTGATCCATCCCCATCTCCTGGAGATGCGGATCAATCGACTGCAACCACGAGGCATGTGGTCAGCCAATTGGCCTCCTCCACTCACGAGGCTCCCTCACTGAGAGAATCTTGTGAGCAGGATCAACATCAGGAAAATGAGCCACATGTCCATCCAGCCGCAGCTGATGCTCACGGACAACACAGGTAATATCACAAACGTCATCTGAGTCTCTCTCAGCAACCACTCATTGGATACAAAGTCCGACCATCAACAGCCAAGGATTCTCCGAAGAGTACTGGTACCTAAGGAGTTAAGTCTCCATCTCAGATCCCTGGTCAGAGTCCAAGTCTCACATCCGTAGTGCAAGACTTGAAGCACCAAGGACCTGAAGACTCGGACTTTCGTCCTCCGACACAGGTAACGATAGCATGACACCCCATAATCCAGAAAATCCATGACTGCCCAGGCCCGTCCCAGACATCTGTTGATCTCTGGTTCACAGCTAGCAGAGAAAAGAAGCGCTGAAAAGTGTGGGGGCCAGTACACACCCCTGACGAACTCCAGTAACAACTGGAAATAAGTCGGAGATGGTACCACCACATTTCACAGCACTCTCAGTACCAGAGTAGAGTTCAGACATCAGATTGATCAGTTTTGTGGCACTCCACGAAGACCAAGAATTCTCCAGAGGGCATCCCAATTCACCGAATCGAACGCTTTACAGAGATCAACATAGGCTGCAAGCAGCCCCTGCCGAAACTCTCATCTGCGTTCGGTCAGGACTTGAAGAGCAAGGATACAATCAATCGTTGATCTCTGGTGTAAAACCTGACTCCTCTGAGTGCTGGTGCTCAAGCATATGGTGGCGCACCCTAACAAGACTTATCTGAGCAAAGACCTTGCCTGGCACTGAGAGCAACATCACCCCTCGGAAGTTGTTGTAGTCCTGGTGATCGCCCTTACCTTTCCAGAGAAGGACAACAAGGTCTCTCTTCCAGTCAGTTGGGTTGATGCCTGTGTTCCAAATAAAGCACAGAATTGCATTAAATGACACGAGTGTAGCACTTCCACCAGCCTTGAGAAGTTCACCATGGATGCCAAAGATCCCAGGAGCTTTACCCCCATTTCAACTGGTTCACCGCAGCCTGTGTTTCCACAAATGAAGGTGAATCGCAGTTGATTGGAGGGTCAGCAACAGGAACAGTAACACCCCTGACATCCAATTCAACAGCTGGTGGGTCAGCTTGGTACAGCTTCTCAAAGTAATCGGCCCAGCGGGCTTTCACTTCACTCTTCTGTCAAGAGCCCACCACCCTCCGCTCTAACTGCAGTGCATCGAGGGACAAGCATGGAAGAACACAATGCACAATCTCCCCTGCAAGCAGTACAAGAATCACCTGACCACAGGTGATGCTCTACCCTCTCACAGATTCCTCGCACATCGTTCTCCTTGTCCACCCTCATTGCACGTACAGTTTTACACCTCAAAACTCTGAACAGCTCAGCTCTGCCATTAAGCCTGGCCCTGTGACTCTGGTCAATGGTATCCAGTGTCCCTTGAGAGACAATGTTCTTCTTCACCCAACTGTGAATTCCATGACATCCACCGGCAACACGAAAGATGGTATTCGTGAAGGCACTCCAAACTTGTCAGGCTTCCTCAAAGCACCTAGACCCTCCAAATCCCGACTCGGCCTGTTCGCAAACTCCTCAGCTACCCACTCATCCTTAAGCTTGCCAACATCCAGCCTGTGCTGGGTTGGTACCATTCTCCTGGATTTATGCTGCAACTTCAGAGTTGCTACAACCTGTGGTCGGTATTGAGGAACTGAGCACTCCGGTACACCATGCAGTTCTGGATCATCCTCCAGCGACCATCAACGAGGATATGGTCAATCTCCTTTGCCACACCGCCAGCGTTGGGATACCAGGTCCAGCGATAAGCTTGTGGGCGCTGAAACCATGAACCGGCCACCCTAAGTCCATGACTACTTGCAAAGTCAAGGATCTTGGTGCTATTCTGGTTCACAGTTCCAGATCCATGGAGACCAACACACGTCTCATAACCATCCCTATCAGTGCCAGTTGATGAATTGAAATCCCCCAAGATTAGAAATGTATCTCGCCTGGGGCACTGATCAAACACAGACTCGAGCGAAGCGTGGAATGCATTCTTCATGGTGAGATCACTTACCTCATTCATTCAGAGCATAAACAGAGACCAGGGAAACGACACCCAAGGAGTGACGAATCCTTCATCTCATAATACAGTCGTTGACTGGTGTCCCCTCAATTATTATGAGAGTCAGCTTATTGGCACAGCTACAGCTACAGCAATTCTTTGGGCACGGTAACCATCAGAGCAACCAGACTAATAGCAAGTGCAACCAACCACCCACCATGATCTCGCCACTATCTGCTCTCCGAACATCAGAGAGTGCTGTAATACCGACGTTCAAACGCTGAAGCTCAGATGATAACAGACAGGTGATCATCCTCTCTTAGGGAAAGGTCATTCCAGGCACCCACCTGAAGGGATCGCCTCAAGTTAACGCAAGGAGACCGCCGTCTGGTGGACGACTCCTCACCACCACTCCACACATCACCGCAATCTGTACCAGGAAGTTTATCCCATGCATTTCCTCCACGCACCACCACAATCTGTCCCAGGAAATTTATCCCATGTATTTCCTCAAATCAAGGAATGGGGGTCCTGAATGCTTTGCCCCAATCTCGTCATCTGGTGAGCTGCCCTGCGGAGGGCAGCAGCACAAAAGGTACTCCCATGAAGTGGGTTTTCAATTTTCTTTGTGTTTGTGGGTTTTGTGAAATGAAGGGTTTTTCGGTGGCCGGAGTGAAAATCCTGCCACCAACCTCTTGAAAAAAAAAAAAGGAACCCAACTTCAGGGGGATGTCCACAGACAAAGTTGGGTACCCGATATGGATGGCTGTTGCTCACAAGGAGCTTCTCCGCCCTTTGACAGGTTTTCTTTTTAATCCTGCTCGGTGTCGATCTCCATACAACCTCCTCATCAGGAAACCTGTTGGGGGAGACTGTTTACTCGCTGAAAACCCGACCATGAAACTGGTTAGTACATGTTTACCTGGTTCCTGTAGCAAGTCACAGATGTAATCTGGCCTGACCTGACATTACACTGGAGACAAAGTCCCTTCCGACATAAACACCTCCCGGACACGTCCAGAGATAAATACTGTCTGGACATGTTCGGAGACAAACACTTCCCAGATTTAACCACAGTCCAGATGTATGGATATAACCACCATTCAGACATAACTACTGTTTGTAGAAAACTACTGTCCAGATACGTCCAGATATTTGTGCAGGGTTTGTACAGGATTTGCATGTGAAGTCACTGAATTCAACCAGCGATCATTTTTGATGTCAACATAGGCCGGATTTCTAAAATTGGCACTTTTCATCCGATTGACTTGAAATTTGAAGAGAAGTTGCATATTAGTTCATTGAATTCAACCACCAATTATTTTTGAGGTCAACATCGGCCTTTTCGTCATGGGGAGTCCACAAAATAGGGTATGGTCTCCCTGTTCTCTATTGCCTTCTTTCTGGTCTTGTAACCTGTGCTCTTTCTGTGCTCTTTCTGTGCTCTTTCTGTGCTTTGTCTTCCTCTGCCCCCCCTCCCCCCAAGGTTGTTATATTGTTCACATGGTCCACCATCAACCCTTTTTGGTGAAACGACCCAAATCCAGGATCACTGCTTACCTCCACTCATTTGGTCCTCTTTTTTTTCCTGCCTGTGGAACAAACTTCTCCATCCTCTTCCTTCTCATTCTTCCCTCCAGGTCTTCAAGACAGCTGATCACCAACATCTCAGATAGTCGCCAATCCAAAACCATGATCTTTTCGACCCTCCTTAACCCCACCCCAATCCCCCCTTCTAAATTTCTAGTTTTCCCTCCTTGGCGTTTCCTTCTGTGTCCATCTTGTCCACCGCATGCATGTTTTGCGTCCTGTTTTTTATTACGTCCTGATCCGTTCAGTATACTAGCTCTTCCACGAGCCTCAACAATATAAATAAATATATATATATATATATATATATATATATATATATATATATATATATATATATATATATATATATATATATATAATCTGCTATGATCGCCTTTTGCTACTTTACTTGCAGAAGCATAGCGTACAATCATTATCATTCAAAATTGCTTTTCACATTATATACTTGACTGTGTCATTGAATTGCAATGATTCAATATTAATTGTTTGTTTTAGAGCAGGGGTTCCCAAACCCAGGGTCGTGACCCAAACTTGAACCCCCCCCCCCTCAAAATCTCAGTTTTTAAGGGGGGGTTTCATGTCAAAAGCATTTTCTCTGACAATTTTTACCATAGGTACACGAGGTACCAGTATCATTTGGGTTGCGAGGCAAATGTGATTTCAAATTTTGGGTCATGGACAAAAAAGTTTGGGAACCACTGTTTTAGAGGATGGGCTAAGGGGTCATCTATTTATTATATAAGCATGGATGATGGAAGGGAGGTTTTTGGCTGGTGGGCAAAATGCAGTATGTAAGAATCAATTTCGATGAATTTATTACTGTTTTATTTGCAGTGTATTTTTTTTATTTATTTAAATAATAGAATGTCAATTCTGTATAACATGGTGTATGCTTTAATTTCAAGTCTGCACTCAATGTGCCATTGCTCAAATATTGAATGTTGACTTTTCTTCGTTCTTTTAATAACCCTTATTTTCATCCCGATCGTGATGTCTGTCTTTTGACAATCGGGGGATCTACAAAAATAATTCCAGTCTGTTAGAGAATCCGAACTCAAAACCATAAACTCTTCCTGGACTGTATCCTCGTGTGAGTCCGAACTCCCCCTACCACGCGTCTCTCCTCTCCCCGACTGCCCCTCCCGCCACTCCCACTGCTCGCCGAACCCCACAGACCACCTACTTAATCATCTTCCCTTCCCCTCACATTGTGGTCCACCAATATTGGAGGTCTCCGTTCTAATATTTCCGATCTCTTCTTTGAGGTTACGACTGTGCAGTTCTGGACATTGTATGTTTAACAAACCTTTCTCTTGCAGGATCTTTCCGATTCCTTTGTGTCTCTTCCACATGATCAAGCTCCTTCCACGATCCAGAAGTGGTGTTGCCGAGTATGTGAACACCTCTATTGCTCATTGCGTATTGCCCACACTAACCGTTTCAAGCACTCTGGAGTATCTCTGGCTGCGTATACCTCTCCGCAACCACCTAATGTTTGTCTTTGTGCTCTACCTTCCACCCATTGATATAATTACTCTCTATATACCTCATGGCATTGCAGCAAAGATCGACAAATCTGTTTGTCTGACACGAGCAGCAAACTTCCCAACACAGATTTCTTTAACTGGTATGTCCTCCATCCTGTATCTGGTAATGACTATCCATTTCAACTCTCCTTTTCCTCTTCTGCCCATCTGTGTTCTTTTGACCACTTTCTTGTCAAAGCCAATATATCTCTCTGGCTATTTAAGGGAGCAACAACAATGACATAGAGTATGGCTGCATGTTCACCAAAGCCAACTGGTTTGATTGCAATCTGCTCTCTCACAAAAGGGTTGGGCTACCATCTCCACAGCACCTTGTATTGATTCCACCTGGGAATTTTTTTTTTTTTTTTTTTTTTTTTTTTTTACAAAAGCCCACTTTCTCTCAAGCATTGGTTTATCCAATCCCACCTGTGTATACAGTATTCTATCCATCCTATCTGCCCTGTTAGGCCATATCCTGTCGAGAGGAATTGCTGTCGAGCATCTTGCTTTCTCAACATGGAAAGCTAACCTGACTGAGGGAAACTTTCGTTGGTTATGTAAGGCTCACAACAAGTGAGTGTCCATCCTGAGGCACACCAGAAAATACCATCTTGCAAATCCAAAGGCTGAACTCGATTAGTCTCCTTCCTACAAGTCATACAAGCACCTTCTCAAGAACGTCTCTCGTGTATGCTCCCCCTCAATCTTCACCCTCACCTTAAATGGCATTACTGCAGACTCTGCCCAAGGTAAGGCAGAATGTCTAACCTCTGTGTTTGGCTCAAAATCGTGTTTACCCAACCCATGATGCTCCGTCCCTAACTTACCCCTCATACCCACCATCTACTGGACACTGTTTCCTTATCACCTGAGGATGTAGAGAAAGTTCGGTCAAGCTTTGACCCTGCTTCTGCGACAGACCGAGATTGCATCGGTGCCCCTATTCTCAACTCCTGCTTTGCCATGATGGCTTCCCCTTTGCTTATTTCTGTTACTTGCAAAATCGAAACTTTTTTCAAGTATATTGAATGGTTTGTCAATTTTGTAATTCTGTCTATCGTCTGCAGGTCACAATTTTAAACCGATCTTCACGAAACTTCACCACATGGTAGAATCTGTCGTAAGGAATAAGCCAATTGTTTTTGAGGTCAAAAGGTCAAGCTAGGCCAAAGGTCAACAACTAAGGTGGTATTTCTAATGTCCTCACTTTTCATCTGATTGACTTGAAATTTGAAGAGGATTTATATTTCAGGTCACTGAATTCAACTAGCCAATTATTTTTGAGGTCAACATCGACCAAAATAACAACATAGGCCGAATTTCAAAATTGTCAATTTGAAATTTGAAGAGGAGTTGCATATTTGGTCATTGAATTCAACCACCAATTATTTTTTGAGGTCAAATATATTTTATGGATTTTTCAAGTATCGTGCTCTGCACGACGTTGTCTTCTTGTTATTCTGTCTGTCTGTCTGTCTCTGTTTGCCAATCGCCTACAGGTCACAATTTCAAACCGATCTTCATGAAACTTCACCACGTGGTGTTTGTCTTCGGCAAAAAGCTTATTGTTTTTGAGACCAAAATGTCAACATGGGCCAAAGGTCGGCAAACTTGTCAAATTACTAAAATCCTCAATTTTCATCCGATTGACTCGAAATTTGAACAGGATTTTCATCTCAACCTACTGAATTCAACCGCAAATTGTTTTTGAGGTCAACATTGGCCAAAAGGTCAACGTAGGCCAAAGGTCAACAACTTAGATGAGATTTCTAAAATCGTCAATTTTCATCCGATTGACTTTAAATTTGAAGAGGATTTGCACATTTTGTCATTGAATCCAACCACCAATTATTGTTGAGGTCAAATGTGTTTTATGGATTTTGCAAGTATCTTGCCCTGCACGTCTCTTTCTTGTTTGTTTGTTTGTTTATTTATTTATTTTATACAACGCCAATGGTCATGGAAGAGTGAGAACACTACATGGATCATGACACATCAGACAAAAAGGAAGAGCAGAAGAAGGGGGAAAACACCAACAGCGGGGTTGAAGCACAAAATAGAGGAGTATTCATTCTGTCCTCCTTTGTCTGCCTCCCATTGGTCTGGAAGTCAGAAAACATCACTCCCTTCTACAAGAATGGTGCAAGAACAAACCAAATCAACTGCAGACTAGGGAGCTTGCTTCCAATTACAATCAATGATGGAATCCATTATTGCTGCTGATGTCTTTCCTGTTTTCTAAAAGCATGATCTCTGACTTTCATCTTGGATTCTGTCCCAATCATGAAACCCTGGACAGTTGACATGCTGCCGCTCTTTTATCAGCTTGTGTTGTCGGCTGTATTGCCCTAAATCTCGATCCCTAAATCTCAAACAAAAGGTTTAGTACCTTGGATATTTTGCAGTCTGACATCCTGTTTCCCTTACCAAGCTCTCTGCCTGTGGTATGCAAGGCCGCCTTCGTTATTACCCTCGTTGAAGGAGAGGGTATTGCTTTTGGGTCCATTTGTCTGGTCTTTGTTTGTTTATTTGTCCGCACAGAACTTTTGTGTTTTTCTCCGCAACCGCTTGGCGGATTGAGATGAAATTTTCACCATATGTGCGACTACCCGTGTAGAATGTCTTAATCGTAAGTATGATGTCATAGGTCGCATGGTGTGGCAGCCATGTTGGAAAAATGGGAAAACTTTGGACCTCTGTATCTGAAATCGCACCATGGAAAAAATTGAAATTTGGCACACGGCAAGTACTCCTCATCGGGAATAAGTGTGATGTTTTGATGACATCATAGATGCCTTCGTTATGATGTCATAATTACATATGTAGAACCCTACATCTGATAAGTATGAAAATTTTGAGGATCATCTCAGCATAAAATGCTCCACAGGAAAAAATTTTGATGACGTTATCAGTCACTTAATTCGGCAGCCATATTGTTTAAAAAAAAAAAACGAAAAAAACCTTCTCTGAAGCGGCTGAACAATTTGAGGCGAAACTTTACAAGAATTGCCGCCTATACATGAGGAACAAAAGGTTCACATATATGATGTCGTAGATCACATGGTTTGGCAGCCATATTGGATGTACCCTAAAACCTATAAAAATCTTCTTCTCCAGAACAGCTGGACAGATCGAGGGGAAACTTCAAACAAATGCTCCCCAAGCCATGGGTGTCTAAATTTGTTTAGGAATAATTGATAGGTCACCTGACTTGGCAGCCATATTGAAGAAAAATATTGAATAATGTTTTCTCTGGAACTGCTTAATCAATCAACGCAAAACTTCACATTTATGGGATTGATGTGGAATACTTTTTAAATTTCAACTTGATCGGACACATGGTGTGGCAGCCAGAATTATTTGATTTTTGATGTGGGTAATTTTTATTTATTTTTGAATAAGTCTCACTTGGCTGTGCCTGGATGGGTTTGAGGGTAGAGGAGTAGCTGCTGAAATGTGAATCCTATCCTTGGTTCCTCCTGATGACTTCATTGCTTTTTGCTTGTTCAGGTTCCTTCTGACGACTCCAATGCAGGACTGCACCTATTTGGTCTTCCATTTGATTTGAATTGAATTGATTTTAATTCCATTCTGAATTCAATCGGATAATGAATGATAATGAAAAGGTCAGGGTCAGGTGTCCGATCAAAGTGGGGTTGCATCAAAGCAGGACGTCTTGGTACCCGGTCATCACTGCCAGCAGTTATAAAGTGACAGTTCTAATTATGAATCTTATTAATTATGTAACACACCAGTACACAAATGCCACACAAAACACACCACACAAAAGAAGTCCTGGCAAGGGCCTACAATATGTGATTGCTCTTTTTCTTGTTGTATTTGACTTCCTCCCCTCACACAACCAATTTGTTGCCATCAACGGAACGCTCTTTTTTTTCCTCTCCTGCTTGAGGCTGGAGTTCCCCCAAGGCATTGTCTTGGGTCCAGTTTTATTCCTCATCTACATAAACAACCTCACCGATGTTCTGGAAACCCTGTCTTCCCTTTCCCCCAACAACACCACATTGTGTCGTACAGTATCCCATCGCTCTGCGAGGCAGACTGCAGCTGCATTTCTCTGCTGATCTGGGATTGAATATATGCTGGTCTGGTAAATGGAACATGTCCTTCAATCCTGGAAAATCTCATCATCTCATCCTGTCGCTCCGGAAGGATCGTCAAAGTAACCCACCTATCTATTTCCATGACCAGCCACTGGAAGATGTTCAGCCTTTCAAACTCCTAGACCTCGCCATCAGCCATGATGTCTCCTGGGCTAAGCACAAAACAAAGCTGGTCTCCAAAGCCAGCCACAGACTGGGCATCTTCCATCGATCCATGTAATTAAACAATCAGAGCAACTTGCAATCAGCAAGGCCTTTCTCAGTAGCTCAATGGAGTACTGCTCTCCCCCCAAAACACCCCAGCATCACATCTGTCTCTTGGATTCCGTGTAATATGAAGCTCTCAATATATTTGGACTTCCGGTTCGGGGATTTTTCCACGTGTTTGATGAATCTGCCGACGTTTGTCCGATGTTGTTGCTTGTGTTACCGTCTGATTTTCCGTGTTAAATCGAACCTTGTTGTGCTGTTTTTGTCGAATTTGTTGTTGTTCAAGGCCTACTCCTCGGATAGCCACTGTGAAAGATATCTCTCCCTTTTGTTTCTTCCCAAATGCTTTGCATTCTACCTCCTCAACGTTATCCAATTTCCCCTCCTCGCTTCATAAAAATAAAAATAAGCAAAAAAAAAAACTTAATTTTTTTCACTCCACAATGAATCTCATTCTACTTGAATTTTCTTCTGCCTGTACATCCTGTACTCCATTGTTTTTTTTTTTGTTTTTTTTCTTCCTTTTCTTTTTCTTTTTCTCCATTATTACAAAGATTATTTTCCAAAACCATCTGTCAGCAAAGTGTCACCAATCCTCCTGCACCCACAGCACCACATTTCTCCGTGCCTTCAACAAAAATTCCCAGCATTCTTGGGTATTCTATCTATAATTCCAGCAGTGTGTGTGTGTGTGTGTGTGTGTGTGTGTGTGTGTGTGTGTGTGTGTGTGTGTGTGTGTGTGTGTGTGTGTGTGTGTGTGTGTGTGTGTGTGTGTGTGTGTGTGTGTGTGTGTGTGTGTGTGTGTGTGTGTGTGTGTGTGACCGCTGTTTCTCGACAACCACTGGTCCGATCTAATTGAAACTTGCCAGGTATATTGCTGGGGCCCTGTGGATGTGCCTTTTCAAGGTTTGATATTAATCGGACAAGTGCTTCCCAAGTTATGGCCATTTATTTACCAACCAATGACAAGACACGTTGCTCCGTAGACGGCCGATGGGGAAGAGAACCTCAGCCGCGTTCCCCATTACGGGTTACAACGTACGGACTTCCGGATCGTGATGACTTCGTGTATTCTAATAATTTCTCGATTTCTCATGTGCATTTATAGATAAACACAATGCCCCAATCCAGTCGTCATTTACGAGTGCGAAGGAACGGCCTGTGAGTTTGTTTGAAAGTTGTATTTATTTATTTATTTTTTCCCCACGTACGTTTTTTTTTTTTTTGTTTTGTTTTCTCTTCTCTTCTCTTTGTGTTTTTCCTTCCGATGACATTGCGAAAAGGCAAAATACGTTGGCTATAATTGAATAATTGGCCATTAAAACTAAATTGCGAATAATCGTAACTGTGATATGCGTACTTCCAGACAGTGAGGACTTAACTTCCGGACTTCCGGATAGTGATGACTTTCTGTATTCTTTCTCGATTTTTTTTCTCGATTTATCGACTTACTGTATTCTTTCTTTCTCGATTTCTGTACTTTCTCAATTTCTTTCTCAATTTTCTAAAACACAATGCCCCAATTGAGTCGTCGTTTACGACAGCGAAGGAACGAAGCTGCACGTCGTGCATGCACAATGGAATCTAACGAATGACGAGCTACTCGCTTGGCACGTGATGCTACGCGCGTGACAAGGCGTCGTGCAACTCAAACGGATGAAGAATGAACTGCTCGCTTGGCAGGCCACGCACGTACGGGCACGCACGTACGGGCATGCACTAGTGTATAAAAATACGCACAGGACTGGTTGCCTACAATTATGGCTAACAGGGCTGCAAGAGGAGACCTCAGTGACTTTGAAAG
This sequence comes from Eptatretus burgeri, assembly GCF_056783735.1. Taxonomy (NCBI): domain Eukaryota; kingdom Metazoa; phylum Chordata; class Myxini; order Myxiniformes; family Myxinidae; genus Eptatretus; species Eptatretus burgeri. The sequence continues at coordinate 38,732,593 of NC_140965.1, forward strand.
AGGGGTGATTGTTGGTGCGCATTTGGCAGGACCTTCAGTGATAAAGACAGCTCAATTTGCTGAAGTTTCATGAGCATCAGTGTTTAAGGTGATATCGGCATGGAACTCTGAGGGAAAGACATCATCAGCAAAGGACAACAGTGGGCGGAGTACATACTCCAGGATTGTGATATCCATGCATTCATTTGAAGTGCAAGGCAAAGCTGGTGAACAACTTCAGATCAACTACCTAAATTTCAACCTAGGGCGTGAGGAGCCAGTTTCATCAAAACAGTCTGCCGAGAACTCCATAGAGCGGGATACCATAGTCGCACTGGACTTTGCACTGGACAAACCGCTCATTGCATCCGGCAATGCACGTTTGCGAGTCCAGTGATGCAAAGAGCACAGGCAATGGATTACCGAGCAATGGAGAAATGTGACATGGTCAGATGAATCATCCTTCACCATGTTCTCGACAAACGAACGAGTGCATGTGTGGCACCAACCTAAAGAACTATACCACCCTGAGTGCTTGGTTCCAACAGTGAAGGGTTCTCATGGTTCGCTACTGTTGTATGGTGCAATTGAGCATTTCCCTGGCATGGTGTGAGTGCGGTCATTCCCTGAGAGGGTAAGGTCAATGCCAATCATTATTTAATGGTACTGAGTGGTCATCTTCACTGCATGTTGCAGCATTTTTTACGTGCAGGGAGGGGTGTCTTCCTGGATGACACTGCTCCCATTCAGAGAGCATTTGTGGTACCCCAGTGGTTTGATGAGCATGACACTGATGTTATCCATATGTCATGGCCTTCTCAGTCACCAGATGTGAACCCAATCGAGCATTTATGTGATATTCTGGAATGTCGCCTTAGACAGCGGTTTCCACGTCCATCAAACAGATGTGAGTTTATTGACTCTCTCATGGAAGAATTGTGCTGCATCCCTCCTGCAAATTCCAGACACTGGTAGACTCCATGCCACAGCTTATACAGGCCATACTGGCCGCAGGTGGTGCCCAATACTCTATTACGTGACTTTACATCGGTGTTTCCATTTTTTTTATCCACTACCTGTATATTGTGAAGAGAAAGTTCCAATATGTCGTTTATATGGGGTTTACGGTTAGCAGTAGTGGGGCTGTTGGCTTTACAGGGTACATATGCTGGGTGGAAGCTGTGACAAAGTTTTCACCATGTTTCTGTATGCAGTGTATTGTTATAGGTTTGCCAGCAGGGTCATGAGTGGCTCTCGGACCTACTTCTCAACCTTAAACTCTAAACCCGACGAGCCACGCAAAGCAACCACATATGCTGTCTCACTGAGACGATCAATTTAGGCAGGGTCCTCACATCCAATTCCCACATTACCTTTCCATCAAATTGAGTCCCCCCCCCCTTCAGATCGGGAACTGTGTTCTCGACGCCTCCACTTACATCTCTGATATTTACATTAAGTATGGCCGAGCGGAACTGTAAGTGGGATGTTGGCTCGCCTGCATAGATGCGCAGAGTAAATCATGAATGCACATCAGTAACCCTGCTCTGAACAAGTCGAGGTGAAATTGTTTATGGCTCTTTATGCACTCCAAGTGAATGATTATAAATAGGGAAAACAAGAGAAAGATCGTGTAACTCAATGTGTAATAGCTTGTCTGTCCAGGGAATAGAGCTCTGCAGTTTGTCAGCGCACCCTCCGCGGTTCGCTCACACTCCCTCCCAACAGAGCCCGTCTATGCAGTGGCTCGGCTCGTTCATGGATGACTTCTCTGGCTCTTGAGATGCCCTGGATGTCACACAGCCACAAGCTCTGGAATATCCTTATTTATAAAACTTTTGCCAGAGGTGCAGTCTGGAGAAGGGCAGCTCTTGTGCAGCCTCCTAGTTGGTATGCCGATGTTGCCAGGTGGCTTCCATTGGAGTCGACGTGTCGCAGTCGACAGCAGACCTGCCCATCTGTGGTTCTCTGTTTAGATGCTTTCCCCTGTTGAAGAGGTTCACATCCCCTGGTCTGCACCACTTTATTCTGATGGATATTGGATTCATGATGAAATGTGATTGTAATGTAATGTTGGTTTGGTAAAGCAGATGGTTTGTGTGGATGGATGCGCTGAAAAGAGATGCAGGCAGGACGTACATTAAGAGGGATGGGGAGAGAGATAAGGAGGGGATATATGAAGAGAGGAGATATAGAAAAGAGTTAGCCTACAAAGGGAATTCAAACTTGCTACGAAAACACAATGCATTTCCCTGTCCACTGATATGAGGGGAAAGAGAATTATCTATCTAAACAAAATACTACTGAGATATCTAAACACCAGGGTTCCTTGATATGGTGGATATAACTCCCCATCAATCCAGCCATTGGGACCATACTCTGTGCAGGGCGTTAGTGCTGCCAAAGCAGTCTCCTTGGCTATTGGGCACAATCCTGGATGGGTCGCCACTCCGACACAGGATACCAGCAAGCTGGTACTCATTTTACCTACCTCGTAAAGATGACAGGCAGTCAACCCCACCTGGTATTAAGTCAACAGCCAAGGGGGATTTGAACTCGGGATCCTCGGATCCCAAGCCCACCACCCAAACCATGAAGCCAACACCTGGCATATAACTCCCCAGGGTCTTCCAAAACGCGAATCAATATCAAATAGATGTCCCCTCAGGAGGACATTGCGTGAGCAAATGGGGGGTGTCTGCACAACAAAAGTAACAATGATCTTTTATTTGTTAGACGTTTTACAAAACATGTGATGCATGTTATTTTGCCGCACTTCATTTAATATCCATGATTAGGAGTCCACACTATATACAGCAAGAGTAAATGGTTCCCGTAATGCATCCGTGTGTCGTACTTCGAGCATTATAGGCATCTGTTTAATGCTATATGTTTGTTTGTACTTTCCACCAAATTTTCTCGAAGAGTTCGCAAACTAAATTATGAAAGACAGTGCACCGAGATTTTGACAACATGCGATTTCATATTGCGATACTGAAAAGAAGAAAGCCTCCAGTGCTGATGCCAAAGCTGTGGGATAAAAATCAAATTTGGACCTAACTCGTACAAAACCGACGGTTCGATTGTGACTCTTGCCGGGTCGGACCAAAGAATAAAAAAATTAAACCTGCTTCTCCCTTGCTTTACACTCAGCATTTGGAGGATAGAGCAGGAATGGTTGGCATCCCATTGGTGGAGTTGGTTTTGGAGGAAAGAACAGGGATGGTTGGCATCCCTAGGCAGGGATGAGGGTGACCGGGGGAGAGGGGTTGGGTGGGCGGAGGAGGACTCGATTTATCCTCAATTTCTTCACCGTGGAAAGAAAAGCAACCTCGTGAGATGGTATCGCCAGTAACAAGAGTGCACCAGGACGTTGTGTGTCTTTTCCCCAATGGTCACCGGCTGTGTTTGTCCGAAGTCTGGTCCAGTTTCTAAAATCTTGATCTGCATGTGACATCGCCTCTATGGACCTGAGAAACTGTATAAACAAAAACGGTTAGTTGGACGCTCTAAATAATGTTGACTACTGCTTTTCAGTAATAATCAATTTGAACAGCCCTCTTTTTTTTTTTTCTTTCTTTTTTTTTGCTTTCATTGCACACCACTGATAGTTGCACTGATACCATAAAACCTAAATATGAATGGAACTTTAAAAATAGATTTATGTTGGAGGCCCCAGAATAATTTTATTTATATACTGTATTGATGGCTCTCTTCCTGAGTAAATCAACGTTTGAATGTATTTTGGGTGCATTGTGGTGTATGCTCGGATGTGATGAGATGATTATTCATGCACGAGTAACGAATGCATTCCATCCATTCCATCGGGACCAGACTCTGTGCGGAGCGTTGGTGCTGCCTAAGCGGTCTCCTTGGCTATTGGGCACAATCCGAGACGGATCACCACTCCGACACAGGATACCAGCATCCTGGCACTCATTTTGCCGACCTCGGAAGGATGACACGCAGAGTCAACCCCACCTGCTATTAATTCAACAGCCGAGAGGGGGTGGGGGTTTGAACTCAGGATCCTAGGATCCCACACCCACCACCCGAACCATTAAGCCAATACCAGGCATAAACGAACGCATTACTACTTTTAAATGACATATATGGCTGCACATTTCATGGGGATGTTCATTGTTTATGGTGCGTTTCATCACATCCTGTGAGCAAGCAGTGAGTAACTACTTCTTGATTCAACTAGGATGTCTTTGGAAACAGTGACCGTGTGATAAAACTCGTTTTGGGGGACATTGTTGTCTTGTATTGTCAAAAAGGGAATTGTTTGTTTTTGTTTTTGTTTTTGTGCATTATATAACACTAAAGTGCCCTATACAGAAAATGTTCGGGGGTGGGGGGGGGGGTGAGAGAGGGGCGATGGATTCAACGGCGAATTGATTCCCAATGGACAAAAGGTTCTTTTCATATTTTTGCATTGTTGCTCGCATATCACCTACACTGTGGCAAACAATGCCCAGGTGCATGCAGTTGTGCCAGATTCTGACTTGACCTAACAAGCTCAAATCAAACTCACCAGGTTTTAAAAAAAATTTCTCGGCAACTCTTCTCCAAATTTAATATGCACTTAAAGGAAGATGTTATGGTTATGTGATTAGAATCATTCACTGTACACCTAATGTCACGTGAGGGGTATAACAATAGGCCTGACAAAGGTGCTTCCAGATGCTATAGAATGCTAAAATAAGTGCATTTAGAATTCCTTTTTTTTTTTTACTAAAAAAAAAGGATTCAATGAAGAATGAAATGGAATTTGAAAAATAATTAAATACCGTAGTTGAGGCTCATGAAGTGGCTACATGACACAGGGCAGCCACTGAGAAGACAAGCGGATGAAAAGAATAAAATGCACCCGTCTATTACACTATGAGGAGGGAGTGTGAGTCAGGTAAACAGGTATAGGGGGTCGGCTAAAGTAGAGGAGATTGGATGTGTGTAGAGGAGAATCCCAGAGATGTGATGGGTATCAGTATTGAAAGACTGGATGGAAGAGCACGAGACAACAGACACTTAGTTGGTTACACGTCCACATGCAAGAGAAAAGTGGGATGAAGGTGATCCTCCAGCTTAGACTGAGGAAGTGTTAGCTATCAGCGGCGATGGTGACTTGGACTCGAGTCGCAAATTTTGTGACTTGCGATTTGACTTGAGACTTGGCCTCAAAGACTTGAGACTTGACTTCAGACTTGACGAAATGACGATGAATGAATGAACACTATATGAAAGGAAATATTTCTCAGCGATGTGTTTGCGACTAATTTTCATTGGATGTCTGGTAGTATGTGATGATATTTATAAACAAAGACCGCTGGAGTCGTGCGCCGAAGAGAGCACAAACTTGGTAAATCGATCGTGCTGAGCTTAGAAAAGGTATTAGCTGTACAGTGCAGAAAGTGCCGCTGAACTTCGAGCCTCCATCTCACATACATGTGGCGAGTGGAGTAAAAAGAGGGAAATGACGAAGAAAAGCAAGTAGAGCTATAGATTTCATTACATGGATTCTACGTCCTTGAATTCAGTAGGCATGCCAGCGTCTCTATGGAATTGTTATTGCTGCTGCTCGGTTCATATCCATTTGACTTCTTCCGTGTTTTTAGCTGATCTGGAATTTAAATTCCAGATCAGGTATTGTCATCGCGCATTGTCCATCTTACTCCTTTTTCGACTTCTCCGGCCAAACTGCTGGGCCGATCTGGCTGGAATTTGGCAGCAACGTTCCTCTCCTCGCTGGTAACAGGAATTTCAAAGCTTGTTCCGGTCATGTGACTTTAAGTAGGTCAAAATGGCCGACGTAAGAAATTTGTTCAAAAATCTTCTCCAGGCCCACCAGTCAGAATGCTACTATATTTGGGGTACAACACCAGACCAGGATAGGGATGTTAAATTGCGGAAAACATGCAGATCACGTGACTGGAAATGTCAAAATGGCCGGCTTGGTCAATTTTGGGGAAAATCGCATAAATTCCTTCAAAAATCTTCTTTTCCAGACCCACCAGTCAGAATGCTACCAAATTTGGGTTACAACATGAGGCCAAGATGCCTGGTGTTGGTTTAATGGTGAGGGTGGAGGGCTTGGGATCCTTAGGTCCTGAGTTCAAATTCCGCTCGGCTGTTAAATTAATGCGAGGTGGGGTTGACTCAGCCTGTCATCCTTCCGAAATCAGCAAAATGAGTTCCAGCTTGCTGGGATGATTGAGCCATTCGAGTATCCTGCATCGGAGTGGCGACCCGTCCAGGATTGCGCCCAATAGCCCAGGAGACTGCTTCGGCAGCACCGATAGTCTGTACAGAGTGTGGTCCCAATGGATTTGGATTTTGGATGAGGCCAGGGATCAGCTAGAGCTCCAGTACTCCGATTTTTCTTTTTTTAGTCTACGTACTTTATGGCACACACACACAGGTTCGAGCTTTGAGTGGACGCTTTTACCGTTACCCCGTCAAGACTGAGCGTCACTGCATAGCTTGCTGTAACTCTGTGCACATGCGTGCTTCACTTCATTATGGTTATCATGGCAGAGATTCCGAGGGTGATCTTATTTGCTTATAACCATTTAGAAGGTGCTTTGAATAAAAGGAGTGCTGTATGTCAAACATATCGTATAAAAAATTCAGATGGCCCATCCACATCATCAAATTTCATTCGTCACCTAAAAACTCACCCGCAGAAGTAAGTTTTCTTTTCAAACAGACGTTCAAACATGTTTTGTTTCCAATTTCTAACGTGTGCACTGCACTAACACTGATCAACACAGCAACACTGAGCCTATACCCATGCTGGTTGCGTGGTGGATGTTGGACACAGATTTGAGACTTAGCTCAGGTGACTTGTTGACATCTCTGTCATATCAGGTGTGAGTTCTTGGAAAGATGTATGTGACTTGGGACTACTGGGAATGGATAGAGGCAAGAGAGGGCCTGGGGGAAGAAAAAAAGACAACGAAGAGTTCACCAATCTGCTTGCTCTAGGATTTTGCCTGGAATTTGGGATTTGGCCTCCTGCCATGATATGCCAGTAATTCAAATTTATTCAGGAAGAAAGTAATTTGAGGGGGACTGCTCTTACAAGCCGTAAAGTGTGATACATTTTGCATAATCTCACCATCCAATAATATTTTCATCATACCTTGTGCTCTTTCCTAACAGGATGGATTTGATGCGCTGGTGCGTGACCTGGACTTTCCAGCTTTACGGAAGAACAAGAATGTTGAGAGCTTCCTCAGTAGATGTATGTATTAAGCAACATGAGATAAGCAGTTATCTGTTATTTAGATTAGTCCCCACCAGGGTTTTGCAAAGCGAACCTTTGTTAAGCGGGGGATACCTGCAATTCAATTTAAATAAAATAAAGATTGTAAAAGTCCAAGAAATTAATCAAGTCCAGAAGTTTACCGCCGTTTTACGGCCATTAATGCAGTGGCCATTACACCACCCCATCTAATACGTTGCATTAGTTATTTGTGCCTGTTGTTTGTGTCCTTTATGACATCCTTAAAGATGGTAAGTTTCCTGTTTGGAATGATTTTTAATTTTGTTTGACTGCCAGGCAGGCAGACAGAGTAAAAAAGAAATTCTCACTCATCTCTGTGCAGGTGCAATCAGGGCTAATTCAGAGATAACTAGAATGGCACTCGGTGAAGCGCATACCACCGCCACGCAATGCCTGATCCATGGAACATATGTGGCCCAATACATTTTTGAAATATCATGTTATATATCGTTTTTGGCCCCATCTCTCAGTGGTGAAGAATTACTTTTAAAATAAAATAACTCTCATATCCGGATTCGGATTCGGATCTTCACAAAAAATTGAATCGATTCTTCCTTGTCACACACCCAACCTGTCCACCCAGTTGCATGTGAATCTGTCCACAAGATTTTGAGATATCATGATATGTATCAGTTTAGCTCTATCTCTCAATGGTGGAGAATCACTTAAAAAAAATTCGGATCTGGATTCAGATCTTCACCAAAATTGAAAAAAAATCCTCCGAGTCACATGCCCAGCATGTCCACCAAGTTTCGTCCGAATCCGTCCACAACTTTTTGGGATATCGTGCTCTACATAATTTTTGGCCCAATATATATATATATATATATATATATATATATATATATATATATATATATATATATATATATATATATATATATCTCTTTTAAAAATTCTAGTAGTCAGACCTTGATCCGGATCTTCACGAAAATCTATTCAGTTCGTCCTTGTCACACACCCAACCTGTCCAAATTTCATTCGAATCCGTCCACAACTTTTTGTTGTCGTCTCCATATGCGGGTTTCATAAGGTGGAACAGAGTCCTCCTTGGTCTTGAAGTATCCACCTCCGTTTCAGGAAGAGATCACGATTCACGGACCAAGTTGTGAAATTTTCTTGTTCTCAAAGTTTTGTTCCGAGGGCTCTTTTCATGATCGTCACCGAGCACTGGACAGCTTCCAACTGTAGTTCGTTTGTAGTAATATTCCCAGGGATCGTTTTTAAGACCTCTGTGAGATTGTTTTTTTTTTTTTTATAATTCCTGTTGCTCCAATTATCACTGGTATAGTTTTGGCATTCTTCAGCTTCCAGGCTCTTTCACTTCGTTTTTGAGGTCTTGGTATTTGGTCATTTTCTTGATTTCTGTGTTGTGTCGGCCAAAATCGCTGGGTACTGACAGCTTAATTAACAATGCCTTATTTTCTTTTCTTGAACCAAAGTACTATATACAGTTGCAATGTTTTGTTCTCCCCCATTGGACTTAGTCCGAAATTGGGGCTTATGAATTTGATCACGATTTTCATGTCCATCCGTGCCTGTGTGCGTGCGTCCGCAACCATATTTCGGACATGTATGCACCGATTTTATTCGTACTTGGGACAAAGACGACACATGATGGGATACATATACGCATCATTTTGTTTCGCGATGTGATCAAAGATGGCCGACTGGTGGCCATTTTAGTTGTTAAAAAAAAAACCCGGTGTCGAACACGTCCTCAACCATTTCTCGGATATGCATTTACCGATGCTGTTAAAACTTGGCGTACAAAAGAATGATGGCCGACATAAGCACGCCATTCTTTTTCGACATCAGATCCAAGATGGCCGACTGGCGGCCATTTTGGTTATAAAAAAACCCCGATGTTGAACACGTCCTCGTCCATTTCTCCGATATGCATTTACCGATGCTGTTCAAACTTGGCGTACAAATAAAGAATGATGGCCGACATAAGCACGCCATTCTTTTTCGACATCAGATCCAAGATGGCCGACTGGCGGCCATTTTGGTTTTAAAAAAAACCCCAATGTTGAACACGTCCTCGTCCATTTCTCGGACATGCATTTATCGACGTTGTTCAAACTTGGCACACAGATAATGAATCATGGCTTACATATGCACGTCATTTTTTTTCTCGAGATCAGGTCGAAGAAGGCCGACTGGTAGCCATTTTGTTAGTTAAATGTGTCCCCAACCATTTCTCAGACATGCATGGTCCTATTTTATTCAAACTTCGCACAAGCACAGTACATGATGGCATACACGTGCACCTCACTTTATTTTGCAAAATGGTCAAAGTTGGCTGACTGGTAGACTGGTGGCCATTTTAGTTGTACATGAATATGGGCTAGCCCTTTAACTCCGTACAGCAAAATTATTAAAACAACAGGGGCTACGACATTTTATGTCTTATTTTTTTACTTGTTTTCTATGTTCACACTCAAGGGGGAATCTGGTCATACGTGATTGAGCATTACTTCCTCGTTTTCAATCATTGCTTTTGATTCATGTTTCCATTAGTTTTCTGGAACTCGTATATTGAAATCTTTGCAGGTATGTTACGGATTACTCCACATACTTTGTTGTGCCTGTGTGTGCACAGCTGTGCTGACATGAGTATTTCTTTTTACATTCCGATAGGAGGTGGCTTGTACTTTGTTGCTATCTTGCAGAATTTACACTTGTTTGACTCGGTCCTGCCGTTTTCTTCAAGCCATTGATGTACTGTTCTTTGTCGTTGGCATTAATAATGATGCGTTCTCCATTCCAGTTTAGCTGACCTGGTTTTAGTCATTCCAAAGAGCCTTATTTGTCTCTGCACAGTCTGTCCCAACTCGTTTTTTTTCTTTTCTTTTTTTTCCTGCTCTTTTATCGTTCTCCCAATTGTCCGTGTATATCTGTTGTTATTTTGTTTAATATTTTTCTTTTGTCTTTTTTGCAATTGGTGGGTCTGTATTCGTTGTTGTTTCAGTTTCATGTGCGACATCTTCCATTTGCACCTGTCTTTGGAATTTTTTTGCTCGGTGGGTTAGGGATACCCACCGGATACCCGCTGGTTTCTTGTCTTAGTGTTTGCTTAGAAATTGCATTCGGTAGTCTGTTGCACTTTTTGCGTACTCTGCCAATCCTACTGTTGTCACTCTGTCCACTTGGTTTAGTTCCATCAGGCCGTTACTTCCTTCTCGTCTTGGCAGGTACATTCTCGGGATGCACTGATTTTTGTAGAACATTTTGTGGTGGATGATGAGTCATTTCCTTGTTTTGATATCTAGCTTATTGATTTCTGAATGTGATGTTTTATTATTCCACAGCTGTACTGGAATACTGGTATTATGAGTTGATTTATGGTTTTGATTTGTTCCTTGGAGAAAGGTATGTAGTTTCAGGATCAGCGTCGTCCTGTGCAGGTATTCGTTGGTAATCGTTTTTCACATTTGTTTGTGACATATTTTGTGGCCCTCTTCTACTCCGAGGTATGTGTATGATCTTTTCTTGTGTTTTTATGTTGTCCATTTTTGTTGGTCTGCCTTGTATGAATGTCCACTGAGCACATCTACCGGGGCTAAATTCCATTTGAACGTAGTCAGAGTACCGTTTCACTAATTTGAGTTTTGCCAATTTTTTGTCAGTTGGTGCAAAGAGTTTTAAATCATCCATGTCAAGTCGATGTCACCTTTGTTATCTCTTTGGACGTTCTCTCATTTGCCGTCGGTGTGTATCCATGTCCTTGCTCATCAATGAGGTTGCTCAGTGAGTCCATTGCCAGGCAAAATAGGAGCGGTGAAAGGCTGTCTCCCTGGAAGATTCTGTGACGTATCTTCATCCCTGGTATTTCGATCTTTCCTTCCGAGTGCTGTGATATCAATGTGGTATTCCAAAGCTCCATTGTTTTCTCAATCGGTTTGATTATTCGGGGGGTGATCTTGTACAATTGCATGCAGTTTATCATCCATGAATGTGGGACACCATCAGAAGCTTTCTCGTAATCTTTCCAGGCTGTGGATAACTTTGGTTCTTTTTGTATTGCAATTTTTGAGTATGGCCTTGTTTAGCAGTAGGTGGTCGATTGTTCCATAACATCCTCTCTTGCATCCCTTCTGTTGTGTGTGTGTGTGTGTGTGTGTGTGTGTGTGTGTGTGTGTGTGTGTGTGTGTGTGTGTGTGTGTGTGTGTGTGTGTTGTATCGATGTATGTTGTGTATGATTGCATGAAAGGTTTAGTGCAGTTTGGATTATCCATTTTAATACATCAATAAGCACTCAAAGTATTTTATCTGAAAATAAGTACCATGAGGTCCACTTCTCAAGATACTTTGCAATCACAAGATAATGCTCAGAATTGTTGTCATCTTTTTAAATCCTTGTGTTCAAGTATTAACCTGAGTGATTAACAGGAAAAGCATGATGTCATGTAAAATGCCTGTGACCTATGTTTTTTGACCTTTGTGGGTTAACTCAGATGAGAAAGTGGTGGTGCAAGTGCGGAAGCTGCGTATGGCTTCAGAAGACTATGAGCTGCTGCGGGTTATTGGGAGAGGTGCCTTTGGTGAGGTGCATCTGGTAAGGCTGAGGTTTTGTCCCTTTTGGTTCAAGGGTAGAAAAATGGGGCAACTAAATGTGTGTGCATTCCTTTTCACCCAAGCTTCGGTTAAATATGCTGTTGGTCACTGAAAGTGGATGTGATGAATTGCCAATGTTTGGATTTTGGAATATTCTACATTCAAACACTTGAAAGGAATTCTAAAATTGTAGTTCAACACCACAGTCTTCTGCATTCTTTTAATTCTGAGTGGGCATCTGATTCGGCCTGTGAATGGAAGAACCTACCATTCCTAGCCTGTGTTCTACTAATCCCTTTCATATCCATTTTTGTGCAATTGCTCACATCTTGTTTTTATCTAACGAGGATTTGACATGGTGTGCTGTTGTGTGTTGGGAAATTGCAATTGCATAACTCCAGGTCGTGTGTTCCTCTACAATTTTCAAACAAGCCAGGAGTATCGAACGATTTGGACAAATTATTTAGTCAACACACCTTATCTCTAAACATTTTGGTTCCAACTATCGGGGACGCCTTTTCACGGTGGTTATACCTCCCCCCCAACGCAAGTTCAGGGACCAAATTGTCCCCATTCTTCGCTACTGCCTGGATTCGTCAGGGCAGTGCGGTCACCGTCAGAATGCTGATCGGTCCCCATGGACCGGCCCTTTCCATTTTTTCTCTCTCCCTCTACCACTCTACCCCTCTCTGTCTAACTCTGTCATGGCCCTGACTTTGTGAAGGCGGGGGTACACTCTCCTGGATGTGATGAATCTCTGGGTCACACCTCGGAGATCAATCGGCTGTCTCCGTGCCACCAGCTTGTCTGAAAGAACAGTTCAGGGCCATACAACAACAACAACAACAACAACAACAACAACAGAAACAACAACATCATCATCATCATCATTCTGGTTCCTGCTGTGAACCTTAAACTTTCAAACTAAGATCTACCAATCTGACCATTATCATTTTTTTAATGTACAGTCCATTACTATTGTGTTGCCAAAAGTATTGGGACAGCATTGTCCCCCAACTTAAAATTAATCCCACCGACCTGTTTGCATATCCCCCCCCCCACCACAATATTGTCACATGGATGTACCCCCCCTCCCCCAACCCCTCAAGACAAGCAATGTTGGGTGGGATTGCACCAAGGTCGTTCACCTCACAGATGGCCGGCTTCAGCCCAAATTTGGTCACTGAACTTACTTGAACGGAGAATGCGTCAGCTCCCCGCTTAAAGTCGAAACTCTAAACCATGTTGGTCATTAATTTGGGTTATTAGCCAACTTAATCCTCCAGGGATTACCAATCGTACCAAAACACATGCATGTAGGCATTGGGGAGATAAATAAATTATTTATTTGGGATGCGACATCACATAAAATAAAATCCCAAACACAAAGACACTATTAATAAATACACTGAACAGTACAGCAAGAAACTAAACCCCTTAAGGGCTCGCACACTCGCACGCACGCACGCACGCACGCACACGCAGTCATGTCCACGGAAACTGGGCAAAATTGAAAGGAGCAGGAAGGTAGTCTGAGGTCTCCACAGGAGCAGCAGCTTGCACAGCAGTACATATCATGAGTTCCCTAGTCATGCAGCTGCCAGTGTCCCTCCCAGACTACATCTGTCCTCCTTCCCCTCAGCAGTGAGAACACGCTCCCTTATCCACTTTCCCCACCCCTGAGGCATCTATGTCAGCCCTTGTCGCCAATCATGGGCTTCCCCACACCTAACAACAGTGTCTTGACCCAATCGGCACAGTGGACCTCGAGCAGCATGGTCCAACTGCATATCACCTTACTCATGACCAATCAAGGGTGGCTGTGTGGGAGGGTGGAGCTTCCTCATCTTCCCCAAGACAGGAGGAGAGTAGGGTGAAAAGGTGTTCCGCAGCATGGATGGAGAAATGTTTCTCACCCATATCCTGACTGGTTTGACTTGGGAGAATGGAGGCACAAGGTCACCCTAACCTTTCTCGACACTAAAGGTCACAACACCATCTCCCAGCCACACACAAACAAACAGGATGACTTATCCCGATTCACAGGTCCTTAATGCAGACAAGAAATGTCTGTCAACTACACGAACACAAACAGGAGTTTATGCCTTATTTCTAATTGCTGAACCCCCATCCCACCCTGCCCCCAACACAAATCGAACTAAAAATAGGCACGCACTTTATAAAAGTGTGCAAAATGTATCAGAACTCACTTTTATGCAAGATGCCTTAAGGTTAATAACGAACTCACCTTCATCGTACGATTGGGTATCATCGATTTGGGCAATTTCCATAACCTTGGGCCTTCCCCCATTTGTCTGTGCATCATATCCGTAGAAAATGGAAAGAAGCAACTTGAAATTAAAAAAAAAATTTTTTTTTTTCGAAATGCAACGCACTATGTTTTCATCCACAATCAAATTTTCATTGAGAAAGTGTTTCCATCGACCCTTTAACGATGCAGAACATGCATTCTCTCCTTGACCCAAGGTGCGCCAGAAACATACACGACAAGTGTTCGCGATGAAGCGACTGAGCAAAGTGGAAATGATCAAGCGTTCAGACTCTGCCTTCTTCTGGGAAGAAAGGGACATCATGGCTTTCTCAAACAGTCCCTGGATAGTGCAGGTAAGAGTTTTGCTGTTCGCTAGAATGTACATAATCTGCGTTTTATTCCTTTTTATGGAGGTAGCGGTAATTTGGCTTGAAGAAGTACTTAATGAAAGTTGGCAGGCAATCATGCAAGTTCAAGTGGTTCATTTAGACTTTAGAGCATGCGTCTCCAAGCTCTGGCATTATGATTTCATTTAAACTTGCTTTATTTTGACTGTTCTCTTCCCATTTGTGCCTTTTCTGTACATTTTGGTGTTGTGCAGCAATCGTTGCTGTTCTTGTCAGCAAAATAAGTTTAATCTGCCCAAATCTCGGCTCGCCTCCCTCCACTCCTTTTATGCCTATTCTCTCCTACATGTTGAATTGCCTTTCTCATTTTGTCAATTCTTGCTCTTCCCTTCATCCGACTTCCTACTATTGATTCACAATTGGTCACTACCTTTAAACTCCAATACAAATTTTTTTTATTACGGACCCGAGGTGTTATGCTTGTAACTCGTGGACAGACACAGACATAAACCGGATGTCGTTTATTTCCATTCCATGGTGCGGTACATGTGGAAGCAGGAGAAGCAAAGAAGAAGAAGAATCACGGCTTGACCAATTACATCACCGAGTCGCCCATGATTCTAATAATACAACAGTTGGGTCTATATACTCAGTTCCACATTACACCTCCCTTTCTCGAGATTACACATGACATCATAGGTAATTCAAATGTGGAGTAAAACGTCACAAATCTAATGCACATGGCATTTTTCTTGACCTCCCACGACGTCTCGGTGGTGGGGTAACATCTCCACTTACATTCGTAGGTGGACCATTGTCTTGGTCAACAGAAGCAGGAGGATAATATTGTTACAAATTTGGAAGCTTACTGCACACAACAGCCAGGTCCTAGAGATCAGTTATATCGGTATGTGTTTCTAAGTAGGGTCCCGTCCTATGTTTAATGGGTAATTAAGTGTACTTGCGCTGCGCAGTTATTTTATAGATAGGATTTTTACCCCAACAACGACAACAACAACAACAACAACAACACTCTGCTCGCGGCATTCTTCGCGCACTCGCCAGCATGCGGGCGTGTGCGTCGGCGGAATTCCATATCCCAGGCGGTGTGGATTTAGCACCAAAAATGGTCACGAAGCGCTTCGTTCTGGCTGCGCGCCAAATAAGGGTATGCGTCATTTTCCGCCCGATGGACGACGAGCGGACCGCGCCACAAAAAGCGACAAAAAGAGATTTGAGGATTGCGTCCCGTCTGCTCGAACGCGCTTCTGTCTGGGTCTGCGGCTGACTGCATCCCGCCCATCCGAGGGTCTCGTCTGGCGCATTACAACAAGCAGTCGACCATCTCATCACCGGAGATCACCTCGTCTCGCCTCCTCTGGGTTCGACTGCCCTGGTTCGTTCTTTGGCGACTGGTGCCCCGGGAAAGTGCGGACGTCGAGCCGCGCGTACGCGGCCAGGTAGCCAGCACGTTCTCTTCCCTCAGCTCGTCTTCCCTCGGAGCTGGAGGGGCAATAAAGACCTCGAGGTCCATCTCTTTCTGGGTATTTGTGTGTGCGTGTTTGTGTCCATGGGCCCTGTCTCTAAGTAGAATTGTTTAAGGAATTGCTTGTATATTTGATACCTTTCTTTATTCGTGATAACTCTGCTCTGTGTTCCCCTCCCCGATTATTGTTATAAATATATTCCCCTCGTTGAATGTACCAGCTTGTTCTTTGTCATTTCTGCCATTGGTTTGCCACGGTGCACATTGGGGATTAGGAAGGCCGTTGTTGCCGTAATTGTGCATTTGGACCAACGGGCCTCGGTAACCATCCGCTCGGGTTTCACACGGTTCGAGCACGGTAACGGCTCGTTCCTTTCGAGGCCTGTCGAGGGTGTGAATTCCCCGGTAGCTTGCCGTGTGGGTACTTAGGTATATTGAAGTTTGGCAATTAACCCTACCCCACGCGGTCAAATTATTGTCGATTCATGGTCCTGTAAGGGACCCGTGCCTTTCGGACTTATCCGAGGGTCACGACCTAAATTCCGGTGTGTTCGGTGGAGCCGACTCTCCTGCTCCCCCTTGCGGTCGTGCTCGCCACCGATACCCGGCCCCACAACAATATATGTGAAGGAAATGTCGGTTCCTCCACATAACTCGACCAAAAGCACTTTTCAAAAGGTAATCCCACCCGGTATGCCCCTTTCCTTCTACTTTCCCGACAGTATACCATTTCCTATTGATAGTATTTTGAACAATGACTTCTCAACCAAGAGCAAGAGGTTTCAAATGCTTAGCATGATTATCATAATTCCACTTAGCCTGCTCACGGATTGTTGATGCTGTCTGTCTGGCCTCGTCTGCTACTGTCTGCCACTCAGGTGCAAATGCATGGCAGTTTCCAGGTACAGCAGTATGTGTAGGTTCACCAAATACAATTTGGGCAGGTGAACGACCGCTGACACATGCAGTGTTACGCCACTCCAGCAGTCCGAGACAGAACTCATCGTCGTCAGTGTAACCATTTTTAGTCGTCTTGCCACATTTCCTGTGGTCAAGTGATTCTCGTTCTGCTTAAAGGGGAATTAGTGCATTGCATTCCTCCAAACCCATCCCACTGTGTACCGCAGTTCGGGTGGAGGGTGGTGGGCTCTTGACAGAGGAGTCCAAATTGAAGGCCCGCTGGGACAGTTACTTTGAGTGGCTGGACCAGGCTGATCCACTAGCTGTTGAGTTGGATGTCAGGGGTGTTACCATCCTTATTGCTGACCCTCCAATCAACTGAGATCCACCTTCATTTGTGGAAACACAGGCTGCGGTGAACCGATTGAAATGGCGTAAAGCTCCTGGGATCTGTGACATCCATGCTGAACTTTTCAAGGTTAGTGGAAATGCTGTACTTATGTCGTTGCATGCAGTTCTGCGCTCTGTCTGGAACACAGGCATCATCCTAACTGACTGGAAGAGGGGTCTTGTTATCCCTCTCTCAAAAGGGAAGGATGATCTCCAGGATTGCAACAACTACCGAGGGGTGACGCTGCTCTCAGTGCCGGGCAAGGTCTTTGCTTGGATAATTGTTGATAAGGTTCGCCACCATCTGCTTGAGCACCAGCGTCCAGAGCAGTCAGGCTTTAAACGA
Organism: Eptatretus burgeri; assembly: GCF_056783735.1. Taxonomy (NCBI): domain Eukaryota; kingdom Metazoa; phylum Chordata; class Myxini; order Myxiniformes; family Myxinidae; genus Eptatretus; species Eptatretus burgeri. The sequence continues at coordinate 38,750,161 of NC_140965.1, forward strand.
AAGAGGTCAATGATGAACCATATCCTTGCTCTCCGGGTCCTCACCGAACGCAGATGAGAATGTCGGCAGAGGCTGCTTGCAGCCTATGTTGATCTCTGTAAAATGTTTGATTCAGTGAATCGGGATGCTCTCTGGAGGATCATTGGTCTTCGTGGGGTGCCACCAAAACTGATCAATCTGATGTCTGAACTATACTCTGGTACTGAGAGTGCTGTGAGATGTAGTGGTTCCATGCTTGACTTATTTCCAGTTGTTACTGGAGTTTGTCAGGGGTGTGTACTGGCCCCCACACTTTTCAGTGCTTGTCTGGACTGGATTCTCGGGAGGATGTCGGAGCGATCAAGCTGCGGTGCATCATTTAGGAATGACAAGATCACAGACCTTGATTTTGCAGATGATGCAGTCATCTTTACGGAGACTCTAGATATCCTTTTGGGGGTCCTCGAGGTGCTGAACGAGGAGTCAGAGCTGCTGGGATTACAGGTTTCCTGGGTCAAAACTAAGATCCAGGCTTTCATTGACACCTTGGATGCTGCTATCCTGTCTGTACCTGTTTGTGGTGAGGATGTTGAGGTCGTGGAGAGATTCACTTACCTTGGCAGTGATATTCATGTCTCTGCTGGCTGTTATCCAGAGGTCAGTAGACGTCTGGGTCGGGCCTGGGGAGTCATGGATTCACTGGATCATGGAGTGTGGCCCTGTCGGTACCTGTGCAGGAGGACGAAATTCCCAGTCTTCAGGTCTGTGGTGCTTCCAGTCTTGCTCTACAGATGTGAGTCTTGGACTCTGACCAGGGATCTGAGATGGAGACTCAATTCCTTTGGTACCAGGTCTTTTCGGAGAATCCTTGGCTATCGCTGGTTGGACTTTGTGTCCAACGAGTGGTTGCTGAGAGAGACTCAAATGATATTTGTTACCTGCATGATCTGTGAGCATCAGCTGTGGCTGTATGGACATGCAGCTTATTGTCCTGACACTGTTTCTGCTCACCAGATTCTCTCAGCGAGGGAGCCTCATGAGTGGAGGAGGCCAATGGGCCGACCACGTTCCTCGTTGCAGCAGGTTGATCGGCATCTCACGGAGATGGGGATGGGTCAGGCATCTACCTGGGGGATGGCCAGGCGGAGGCCACTGGAGTACCAGCGCAGAGTGGATGCAATGACACGCTGCTCCAGCGCATACTCCAAAACCTGACGTGACCTGACCTGACCTGGCAATTTACGTTTTTATAGCGTTCACGGTTGCCTCTGCATGTCCGTTTGATCTTGCGGACAATATAGTGATGATGAGTGATGGGTTGTACCCAACAGTCAATAAATTTGGCAAATTACCATGAATAGAATTGTGGACCACTATCAGTGTGTAATCCTACAGGAACACTGAGGTCTTCAAATAAACCACGTGAAGTGCGAATGAGCAAATGTGTTGTGGCACGTGTGTTTAAACAGGTTTACACAAGGCTAGCCCAACAAGCGGTCGGTGTACACAACATAATCAAGGCCAGCGTGCATGAAGAAATCAGCAGATACATCCTCAAACACATGCATCAGTGATTGATCCCTCATCAGAGGTTCCCCTTTCTGTGAACGCTGCCTCTTGGTACTTGGTGCAAGAACGGGTGATGTTGATGATGCCATTTATGTTCGGCCAGTACACAAGCTGCAGAGACCGTGTCTTCGTTCAATTCCTTGGTGTGAAGCGTACAAACGATTGAGTATGTCTCAACGGGCTGCTACAGGCACAACGATGTGAGCTCTGTTCAGGCAGAGACAGTCATCCACTGATATAGGTAGAATTCCTTAACATAAAGTTCAATGGCTCCTTTGTTGGAGGGGAAACTGTCAGTGACAGTTTGCATGAGAAGACGATAGGTAACGTCGTTGCGAGCAACGTTCCGTGGCTTCTCGAGGATGGGATCTCAAAAGGGATTCCCAGATGGACGATTGTCAATTTGTTGTGTAGCTGAGGCGACAATGTGACGAATGGAAAACTCCATTTCTGCCAGTACATCCTGGGATTGTGGTTCATCCACTGGATGATGTGAAAGTGCGTCTGAAGCGTGTGTTCCGTACCTTTCCTCCAAGTGGTGGTGAAGTTGTATGGTGTCAGTTTTCCCACAATACGCTGCAGGCGAGGGTTCTCAATGGCATCCAACATATACGAGTTGAAGATAGATACCAGGGGTCAATGGTCCACAACAAGGTTGAATGATGAAAGTCCCATGAGGTACTGCTTGCACTTCGATGTGGCCCAAGCTGCAGCCAATGCTTCGAGTTCAATCATAGCATACCTGGATTCCATGTCTGAAAGGTGACGTGATCCACACTGGACCAGTCTATGACACTCACCATGTAACTGCAACAGAGCAAAATCAAGGACATGTAATCATGAGGCATCCGTTTGAAGCACGGTGGGTAAATGGATCAAAATGGACCATGATTGGTGGGGACACAAGAATGCTTCTAACAGCGTTGAATGCCTTGTCATGATCAGAAATCCAGTCGAAGACAGATCTTTTCTTGAGCAGTCCACGTAGTGGTTCCGATGCACTGGCTATATTTGCCAAAAAAATGTCCAGCTGGTGAACCATGCTGAGAAACGAGCAAAGATCTGTGATGTTGGTTGGATTAGGGTAATCTGCGATCGCATTCAGCTTATTAGGATCTGAAACCGTACCATTCCGTCCATCAACATATCTGCAGAACTTCTCCTGGGCCTGAGCAATCTGGAATTTTCAGAATTCAACATGATCCCATGCATGAGACAGTAAATCATCAAGAACTGTCGTACCTGCTGTCCATGTTCGGGGAACGAATTTTCAAACATCAGGATGTATCGACCACTTTTAGTGTTGCAAAAGCTGTCTGGAGCGATGTTCCCATGGTAGCAATATTCAAGGGGATGGCACCACTCCAATGGTTCACTTCCCATCAGTGCAATGATACTTTTTTTTGTCCATGCTATCCAACTCGGATTTTACCTGGTCTCTCCAGGCGAGTGCGATTGGTCGTGCCCTTTGTAGCTGGAACAGCACTGCGTCGTTGCGGAGATTAATGAGCATCAGAGTGCTGTTCATCAGTTGTAGGACCATGGCATCAAACACATTGCTGAATTCAGGTCTGCCATGACCTGGTTTCAGGTCATTCAGGTCTGCCATGACCTGGTTCCGTAGCTCCAGCGATGGGTCATTATCTGGAGTGACGTCCAGTACCCATACTGAATGCATGGTTGTACCAGTTGTCTGCTTCTCGCCTAAACACCAATGTAGGTCTTGTAGTCGCTGATAAGTTAAACATGCTGTCTCCACACTGTTTCACGCGTATATTGTCTCCGACGTCGACTCGTTATGTCCGAAGGATCGTGTGGATTGTTCCCAGGCACTGCATTGAGGCACCGTCTCCACCGGTAACTCTCACATTACCAGGTAGATTAATTATCTATGTCGATATCCAGCAGCTTCAGATGCGTAGGACCAATAACCGTGACTTCCGCTCCAGTATCAGGCAGAAAAGTCACTTGTCCGAGGGTGTCATCGTCAAAATCTGAGACGTCGATCAGAATACGCGATGTGCTGTCAAGGTTAACCTCCGTGGTACCTGCTACCAGCACCACATATGGAATGGCTGATTTGGATGTTGTTGTCCCTGTGGCTCTGGATTTCCAGCATACTTTTCTAAAATGTTCCAAAATACCGCATTTCTGACGCTTCTTGCCTTTTGCAGGGCATTTCGTCCTGTCAGTGTGTGGATTGCCACCACACCTGTCACAATGATGGCTGTCATTTGTCGGTCGATATACCGGTGGCTTGCTGATTTGGGGTGCGTCTTGGCGACAGATTTCAGGTCGGTCCCTTAAGTCCCAGAAACCATCACGTCAGCCTTTTTACCTGCCTCCTCTTGTCGGCATGTACCAATTACTGTTTTAAGGTCGTGGTCCGGCTTTGCAAGCAGTTTCCGATGGACATCTGGATCCGGAATCCTGGTGATAATGTGGATGATGAAATGGTGATCGACTGTCATTTTGTCATGGTCACGGATTGCTGCGATTTTTCCGGAGCGCACAAAGGAATGAGTCGAAAGTCTCACCTTCCTCCTGCTTGCGCTCATAAAACTCCACCAGATCGTGAATCTGATGTTGATGTGCCTGCAAGTATGTGTGGATGGCAGTGATCACTTCATTAACGGTGGTATCGCCAGTCAATTCCACAGCGTTCTTCAGCACCAATGATAATAGCACAATGTTATTACAAAACTTTTTCCTTGGCACACCTGAACACCTATCAACCTACAAGGCCTTCATCCGCAGCTTCATGGAATACTGATCTCCCCTTTGGGCTGGCTTCCCTGCCTCGCATCTTGTGCAGCTTGATGCCATGGAAACCAAGACTTTCAAGATCATTGGAATCTCTTGCGATGAAGCTGAGTCTATGGGTTTATCACATCGCCAGCGCAGGAAGGTCGGTGGTCTCTCTGTCTTCTTCCGCCTCATTTCTGGTCTTGCACCCTCTGCCCTCTCCGTGCTTTGTCTCCCCTCCCCCCACCCAACCAGGTATCTGAATCATGTATGCGGTCCACCAAAACCCCATCCAATTGAACATGTTTAAATCCAGAACCACTGCTCACCTCTGCTCATTTGTTCCTTTACTCTTCTTTTTCTCTGCCTGTGGAACCACCTTCCACACACTCTTCAATCTCATTTTCACCCCAGGTATTCAAGACAGCTGTTCATCACCATCTCAAGTCATCCCCCATCAAAAACCATGATCTTTTCTACACCCGTTAGAGCACCCCCCGACCCTCCCAAAATTTTACTCGCGTATCCATCTTGTCCACTCTTTGCGTTCTCCCCTACCCCTCATCGTTACCTGTATCCCTTCGTTGTCCATCTCCGTCGACTTTCTCACTCTTCCCTGCTGTTGGTGTTTTCCCCTTTCTCCTGCTGTTCCCTTTTTGTTGCCCTGATCTGTTCTGTGTCCTCGTTCTTCCATCAGCTTAGACTTAGACCATGTTAAGAAAAAAAAAACTTTCTTTGCCTATCCTGATATTTAATGCTTATTCAGATATTTAAGAAGGGATGTTTTCTCTGAAGCCCTGTCTTCAAAAGTTCTGCCATATTTGCAAAATAAATAAATTGCCCTTTTTCCAGCAAGAAGCATCACAGCTGGGATCTTTTCTCTGGATAAACACCACATAGAAAACCAATTCCTGAGACTTGTCTTGCCATCCTGGAGTGAAATACATCAATGCAGCACTTCCTGCATTTTGAGAAGAAGAAAAAAACAAAGATTATAGATGACCTAGCTTGACTAAATTGCATGATACTGAAACACGTGATCTATCCTCCGCGTTTGGGTTTTTTGTTGTAAATTTTGCTGTGCTGATAGGCAATATCATGAAAGATTGAAGTTTGTTCTCAAACCACTCATTTTGACACATTTTGGTCTTAAATGACCTTGTTATTGTCATTTTTCAGGTTAGGCCTCAAATTTGACTAGAGAGATTGAGATTGAGATTGAGATTGAGATTGAGATTGAGATTGAGAGAGATTGTGGGTTGTGGGTTGTGGGTGGATGTGTGGAGGAAAAGAGAGGCAGGTTGAGCGAGGACAGAAGTCAGGTGACAGAAAATGCAGTTCATCATCCTGCTCAGTTGACCTGGACACTGGATTCCAATTATATCATTAGATTTACCAGAAGATGACATTTATTACCAGTCCACACAAGTATGTGAACGTATCTGGTCTTAAGTAGTTTCGGCTTGGTAATTTTGTTTTGAGGTGACACGTTTAGGTACTTTGTGTCCTTGATACAAGGGAGCCTTCTTGTTACGGCAAACTTTGCAAACATTCAATAATTTTATTTTTGTGTCGACTGGAGTGGGAGTGGTGGGTGTGGAACTCTAATGGATCTTCGATTGGTAATCACACAATGGAACATGTCTCCTCGTTACTATGAGACTTTACTGAATGACGATTCTTCCTCTTTCGGCTAGCTCCTGTTAGGTGTCGCCACAGCGGATCATCCGTCTCCATTTCGCTCTGTCCTCCACATTTTCCATAGACACTCCAACCACCCGCATGTCCGCCCTCACCGCATCCATGAACCTCTTCTTTGGCCTTCCTCTTCTCCTCCTGCCTGGCAGCTCCATCCTCAGCATCCTTCTGATATACTCCACTTCCCTCCTGTGCACATGTCCAAACGATCTCAATCTCGCCTCTCTCACTTTGTCTCCAAACCGTCCTACCTGCACTGTCCCTCTAATATACTCATTCCTTATCCTGTCCATCCTCGTCACTCCCAACGAGAATCGCAGCATCTTTAACTCTGCCACCTCCAGCTCCGCTTCCTGTCTTTTTGTTAGCGCCACCGCCTCCAAACCATACAACATAGCTGGTCTCACTACCGTCTTATATACTTTCCCCTTCACTCTTGCAGCTACCCTTCTGTCAAAAATCACTCCTGCAACTCTTCTCCACCCACTCCATCCTGCCTGCACTCTCTTTTTCACTTCTCTCCCACACTCTCCGTTACTTTGGACAGTTGATCCCAAGTAGTTAAACCAATCCACCTTCCCCACCTCATCTCCTTGCAACTGCACCATACCACCACCCTCCCTCTCATTTACGCACATGTACTCCGTCTTACTCCAACTGACTAACATTCCCCTTCTCTCCAGTGCGTACCTCCACCTCTCGAGGCTCGCCTCAGCCTGCTCCCTACTCTCCATACAGATCATGATGTCATCCGCGAACATCATAGTCCATGGAGACTCCAGTCTGATCTCGTCCGTCAACCTGTCCATCACCATTGCAAACAGGAAAGGGCTCAGAGTCGATCCTTGGTGCAATCCCACTTTAACCTTAAACCGGTCCGTCATTCCTACCGCACACCTCACCGCTGTCACACTGTCCTCATACATATCCTGCACGATCCTCACATACTTCTCCACCACTCCCGACTTCCTCATACAATACCACAACTCCTCCCTTGGCACCCTATCATAAGCTTTCTCGGAATCCACAAACACACAATGTAACTCCTTCTGGCCTTCCCTATACTTCTCCATCAACATTCTCAAAGCAAACATCGCATCAGTGGTGCTCTTTCCTGGCATAAACCCATATTGCTGCTCACAGATCGTCACCTCTCCTCTCAACCTTGCTTCCACTACTCTTTCTCACACCTTCATGGTGTGGCTTAACCACTTTATCCCTCTGTAATTTCCACAGCTCTGCACATCACCCTTATTCTTGAAAATCAGAACCAGTACACTTAATCTCCACTCCTCCGGCATCCTCTCACTTTCCAAGACTTTATTAAACAATCTGGTTAACAACCCCACTGCCATCTCTCCTAAGCACTTCCATGCCTCCACTGGTATACCATCTGGGCCAACCGCCTTTCCACTTTTCATCTTCTTCATAGCAGTCCTCACTTCATCCTTACTGATCCACCCCACTTCCAGATTCACTATCTCCACCTCTTCCAACCTTCTCTCTCTCATTTTCTTTATTCATCAGCTCCTCAAAGTACTCCATCCACCTTCTCAACACACTCTCCTCGCTCGTCAGCACATTCCCATTTGCGTCCTTTATCACCCGAACCTGCAGCACATCCTTCCCAGCTCGGTCCCTCTGTCTTGCCAATTGGTATAAATCCTTTTCCCCTTCTTTTGTATCCAACTTCTCATACAGCTCGTCATATGCCTTTTCCTTGGCTTTTGCCACATCTCTTTTTGCCTTTCGCCGCCACTCCTTGTACTCCTGCCGACTTTCTTCATCTCTCTGACTATCCCACTTCTTTTTCGCCAACCCTTCTTCCTTATACTTTCCTGTACTTCCTCATTCCACCACCAAGTCTCCTTATCTTCCTTTCTTTGTCCAGATGTCACACCAAGTACCTTCCTAGCTATCTCCCTCACCACTTCTGCTGTCGTTTCCCAATCATCCCACCCATCTTTACCACCATCCAACGCCTGTCTCACCTCCTCCCTAAATTTCATGCAACAGTCTTCCTCCTTCAGCTTCCACCATCTGGTCCTTGGTTCAGCCCTCACTCTCTTCCTCAACCTCATCTCTAAAGTCATCCTACAGACCACCAATCGATGCTGTCGAGCTACACTCTCCCCTGCCACAACCTTACAGTCACTAATCTCTTTCAGGTTGCATCTCCTGCTTCAGATGTAATCCACCTGTGTGCACTTTCCTCCACTCTTGTATGTCACCCTGTGTTCCTTCTTCTTCTTGAAATACGTATTTACCACTGCCATTTCCATTCTTTTTGCAAACTCTCCCACCATTTGCCCTTCCACATTCCTCTCGTTGACACCGTACCTACCCATCACCTCCTCATCCTCTTTATTCCCTTCCCCAACATGCCCATTGAAATCTGCTCCAATCACCACTCTTTCATCCTTGGATACACTCTCCACCACTTCATCTAACTCACTGCAGAAATCTTCTTTATATTCCATCTCACACCCCAGATGCAGGGCATATGCACTGATGATATTCATCATCACCCCTTCAATTTCCAACTTCACACTCATCACTCGGTCAGACACCCTCCTCACCTCCAATACCCTCTTGACATAATCTTCCTTCAGGATTACCCCGACACCATTTCTCCTCCCGTCCACACCATGGTAGAACAGTTTGAAACCACCTCCAATGCTCCTCGCCTTACTCCCCATCCACTTGGTCTCTTGTACACACAGTATGTCCACCTTTCTTCTCTCCATCATATCAGCCAACTCTCGCCCTTTGCCAGTCATCGTCCCAACATTCAGAGTTCCAACTCTCACCTGCACACTTCTACCCTTCCCCCTCTCCCACTGCCTCCGGACTCGCCTTCCCCGTCTCCTTCTCCTCCTTCACCCAGCAGTAGCACAATTTCCACTGGTACCCTGCTGACCAGCAGTACCAGTGGCGGTCGTTGGTAACCCGGGCCTCGACCGATCCGGTATGGAAATCCGTTTTATTGTCCGCATAATGATTTGGCATAGGTTTTTACGCCGGATGCCCTTCCTGACGCAACCCTGGTCGCCTCTTACGACACACAGGGATATGGTACACCTATTCTAACCGGGGCATACATACAGTCAGTGATAGCATGAGACTTTACTGAATTACGAAGTTTAAAAAGAGGCTTTGGATGCATAACCTTTATGTTGGAGATTGTTCACAGATAGAGACATGAGTGGACCTTTGCATTAATTTACAAGGACACTAATCAACAATGGATATAGATAAACATTGTGTCTGGGTTTTGATTCTCAGATCCCAGCAGCGTGAGCTAGGTGCTCCGATGGAAAATTCTAATGTTTTTTTTGTTACTATGAACTCCTGAAGGGGGTTGGACATGCATATCATGTAAACACACACACACACACACACACACACACACACACACACACACACACACACACACACACACACACACACACACACACACACACACACACACACACACACACACACCTCCCACCTTTAGTCATCATCATGAAACAATTACTCTGAAAGTTCTGGAAACCGACGAATCGTTTGGATTCAAGTCCAAGGTTTCTCACTAATTTGCGCTGTGCTTTCTCATTCAGTTGCACTGTGCTTTCCAAGATGAGCAATACTTGTACATGGTGATGGAATACATGCCTGGAGGGGACTTGGTGAGCCTCATGAGTAATTATGATGTGCCTGAGAAGTGGGCGCGTTTCTACACCGCGGAGGTGGTGCTTGCTCTCAATGCCATTCACTCCATGGGATTTATCCACAGGTGAGTTATTGCTTTCAATGCATTGTGTGGACAATATAAAAGGTGTTGTGGCTTGCTGTTCTGCGAGCGTTTGCCTCTGTGCCCTCATGTAAATCGACCACTTTTCCGTAGTTCGATTCAATCTCTGCCACCATTTCTGTTTGGCAGAGTTATTGTGAGGTTGATTATTTTGAAAGATACACTTTTGACAATAGTTGAAGACTTGTGCAACCAATATTCTCCGAACTTGGGGTGCAGATGAATGTGTTTGTCTGTTGGATCATTGTCATGTACAGAGGTGTCAAATTGTGCTAATGTGTGCTTGATCCAGGACAATGGGTTGTATTGCAAGTGCCATCCTATAGAAAAAAATTCAATCTTTGACCAGGGCTCAAAGTGGAGCGTGTACATGAATCGCATGCATGGCAAAGACATCAGGACATATTGGTGTACTCCGTTTTGAATTGCCAAGCCATGAGTAGATTATGGACAAATACATATAGTAAATGGAATCTGAACTTGGGTTCCGAACATCACCCGGCGTCGGTTTCGGATGAGAATGTGAAACAGGCCAATCCAGCCTGTTTCAAATTATCAGATAATTATGGTTGTTTTACAAAAAAAAGACAATTTGAAAAAACCTTTTGCGTCAGGAAGAAGTTTAATTCGCTGGAATTTGTAAAACTTGCAGCAAAGTTAAATGGCAGCACTTTGTTATGGAAATGCGTTCGCCTGGTCAGCAGTTTAAATTGGGTCATGACAGAGTGAAGAACGACGAACGTGCTTGGACCAGACAATCCATGGGACACACCGGCGTAACGTTTTTGAAGTGAACTCCCGTGTCAGGGAGGACCTTTGCATACAAGTGAGAGAGGTTGTTGCAGGACTGTTACGTATTATGTGGCTCATGTAAATGTACACAATCATCATTTGGGTGTCTGGTAAGTATACTTAACTCTCACGAGAGACACCCTCTTACACTGTTTTTAAATAAAGTAGCAGAGACCCGTGGAACATCTGTGCAGTGTAAAATGTGACCGAGTCCTCAACTCCCTCCCCCCTCCCCCATTTCCACCAACCAACCCCAAGTCTTCAATATCCCTCTCACAAGCTGAAGGCTGCTTCCCCATTCCAAGCTTTCAAAGCCCCTCCACCCCAACCCTCCCCCCTCCCCACGGCTCCTCCACCTCTCTCTCCAAACTCTGTCCCATCTTTGCTCTCCCTCCCTCGCCCACTCCAACCCCTAACTGTCTTCCCATCCCCCCTCCTCTCGTCCTGCACATAAAAGCAAAAGGGCATTCTTACGTCTTCTATCTATATAATATGCTTGTTTGTCCGTCCGTGTGTAACATTCCGTTCCACCCATTGGTTGGACAGCGAGCCTGACTCCACCACAATTTCAACCTGAAAAATCATATGGCCGCCATGTTGGTTCTATGTGAGGCCAGACATTTTTGGAGCTGTCTTGCCTTCCCGATGCCTTCCCATCCCGACCAATCCCCATGCCTTCCCGATACATTTTCTGTTCAGTGTAAAACGACCAAAGTGACTGTTAAAACGATTGTCGAATATCAGGTTGGAGTCGATAAGCGTCACGGGCTTTGTGAGGATCACAGTACGTACAGGCCTCAGCGATCCAAGCAACGGTCTGTTGTCTATACACCACCCAAATAACTATGTGGCGTTCTCTCAAGCAGTGCTTTTACCGCAGCGGTAACGTGGGTCCTTGTTATAATTTCTGACCATTTTCACTTCAACGACTCGACGAGGAACCATAAAACCCGTGTCAATATAAAGGTCTTTGTCCGAGGACGACTGGGAATCTTGTGAGTTTGCAAAAGAAAACATCCATCATTTACTCTTAACGATGTGTATATATGCACTAGGATGACAGTCATTGGTTTCGGGACATTTATGTTACAATTCCACAAGGTTTCCACATATCTCGTGGGATTGTGAGTTGGACAGGTGACCATGATGGCCCATGACATGGTGGAGCTTTTTTATTTTATTTTATTTTATTTTTTAAAATCATGGTTTCTGTGAAGTCGGTGATAGCATGCTAATGGAAAGGAAAGGGTTAAATAATCCACTGTTTCGATGAGGTAATGAAGATATATGGAATGATCGATGTGGGAATTCCCGTTTGCTTTTGAGAGTTTGGGAAAGGGTGAGGAGAGGACAGAGTTAGTGTTGGGAGGAGGGTTGCAGAGTAAAGATGGGACAGAGTTGGGGAGGATGATTGAGGTCTTTCGATGAGGGGTGAGGGTGTTGAGTTGCAGTGGCAGGGGATTGAGGACTTGAACTCGAGAAGGGATTGACGCTTTAGGTTTGGAAGGGAGGGGGGGGTGAAGACTTTTGGTGAGGTGGGTGTGGAGGGGGTTTGAAGTCTTGGAGTGGGAAGGAGATTGACACCTTAGGGTTGAGAAGGGGATGGTGAGGACTTCGATTTGGGGTTGGGAGGCAGAGGTTGAGGACTTGGGATTTGGGAGTGGGAGAGTTGATGACTGGGGGTTGTGAGGGGTGGGGGAGAGTTGAGGACATGAAGTCATGTTTTACATTGTGTGGATGTTCTGCGTTTCCCTGCTAGTATTTAACATCGTATCACCACAATTACCGAGTTTGAAGTTGTCTTTCTTTGAAGTTGTCTTACTTGGAACCTCCTTATCATTACTCATCAATAAATGCCAATTTCAGTATTCTGGTGTATTTTGTGTCGATGACAATTTCTCGAGTAGCGTTTGTACCATGTTTGAAAAAAGTAAATAAATAAAATAAAACCCGCTTTTTGTCGCCTCTAACTTGCCACGTGTGTTTATTTACTTCAAATATGTGAATTACCTGTCCATGCACACGTAAAATACAATTAGTTTATAAATCCCGTATTTGCACACTATTCAGCCTTAAGAACTCAGGTGAAAACCAAAAGTTTTTTTTTAAATTAAAGATTTAAAAATATTAATCAAATGACTATTTTCTCTCTGCTTTGGTTGTGATCAAAATATACCTTTCTTTCATGATAGATGATGCGTTGTTCAGTGTTCCAATGTACGCCAGAAGCTTTTGAGGCCTGTAAGCAGCAACCAACATGGCTATTTTGAGGTTACAATTGTGGGTGGAGTCAGACCAGCTGTCCAACCAATGGGTGGAAAGAGAGAAACGGACAGACTGAGAAATCTTCCCACTTTAATGTATAGAATATTGCACTTTTTTCTTCTTTCACCAGCACTTGTGCAGGTACTTCCTGCTTTATAGTCCCATTAAATGAATAATCCCAACTTTTCCATTTCCTCAAAGTTTGTACCTTATATATTTTTTGTTTGCACATTACATGCTCTGCACAGAGGATGGTCTCAATGGATGGATGGATATACATATATTTCTTCTTCTTCTTCTTTCGGCTGCTCCCGTTAGGGGTCGCCACAGCGGATCAACCGTCTCCACTTCGCTCTATCCTCCACATCTTCCATTGACACTCCAACCACCCGCATGTCTGCCCTCACCGTATCCATCGCCCTTTGCTAGTCATCGTCCCAACATTCAGAGTTCCAACTCTCACCTGCACACTTCTGCCCTTCCCCCTCTCCCACTGCCTCTGGACTCGCCTTCCCCGTCTCCTCCTCCTTCGCCCAGCAGTAGCACAATTTCCACTGGTACCCTGCTGACCACCAGTCCTGGTGGCGGTCGTTGGTAACCCGGGCCTCGACCGATCCGGGATGGAAATTTGTTTTGTTGTCCGCATAATGATTTGGCATAGGTTTTTACGTCGGATGCCCTTCCTGACGCAACCCTGGTCGCCTCTTACGAGGACACACAGGGATATGGTACACCTATTCTAACCGGGGCATACACCGGGCCCAGTAAAACTGGTACTCATTTCACCCACCTCGGAAGGATGGCAGGCTGAGTCAACCCCCTGGTGTTTTCGACTTGGTATATATATAATATATATATATATATATATATATATATATATATATATATATATATATATATATATATATATGTCGATCTGATGGAGGGTCTGTAAGGCTCATAGAAGAGCTGACACAGACATATGGACACAACAGTCAACACAGGACTTGACTTTTATCATGACACCAACACAGCCTTTGATCTTGAGGGAACTAACATCTCATTGCACTCTTACTGCCAGTGCGCCATCCAGCTGTGGCACCGTTTCTTTTTCTCTCCCGAGCAAGGAATCTTCAGAGAAAACTCCCTCCCCTGCCTTCCAATTGGATGCCAACCCTCGGGGTTTGTCCATGCTCTATCCTCTAAATGCTGAGCGCCAAGAGAGGGAGAATCGCATACCATCTTTAATGTCTTCATTATGACTCGGTCAGGATTAGAATGGAACCGCCGACTTATCAGACTCAATGGAGTTGTGCCGATGTGGTCTTGAAGTAGGACGTTGGGTGATATCCTGGTATTTGGATGACCACCTTCCCTCAGTTATCCCACGGGGTTTATCTAACCTGATACTAAGCCTAATCCTAATCACTCAAAATTTGCATCACAATAGTGAAGGCCAAGTTGGAAATGCCAGGCAGTTGAATTGGTACATTTTACTTTTTACTATAAACAATATAATTACATTATTTTAAGTTAACAGACAACCTATTTACTTTAAACCAATCACATACTTTTCAGGGATTCTCATTTACACCATTAAATAAAGAATCAAAATTTTTTATCACAACACAAAATATTTGTGTCGGCATATAGAAGAAAAGGAAAAGGAATTTTAGAAATTCGGCCTATGTTGACTTTTTTGCCGATGTTGACCTCAAAAAATAATTGGCTCGTTGAATTCAGTGAACTGAAATATAAATCCTCTTCAAATTTCAAGTCAATCGGATGAAAATTGAGGATTTTTGAAATCTCACCAAAGTTGCTGACCTTGGGCCTCAAAAACAATTGGCTTCTTCCTTATGACAAACTTTACCATGTGGTGAAGTTTCGTGAAGATCGGTGTAAAATTGTGACCTGTTGGCGACAGACAGACAGAATAACAAAATCGACTGACCAATATACTTGAAAAATCTTCGATTTTCCAAGTAACGAACAAACAGAGAGAGATGAAAACATAACCTCCTTCACCTTCGGTGGTGGAGATAATGATCAGAATTAACATTTGTGGCCTTGTCAATCACTCCAACTATAATGGTTTTTTTTCCATATTTTTGATCAATTTCAATAAATATAATCAATCACATGAGGTATCATTTTGAACTTGGTCATCACGTTAAAAATACCCAAACACACTACATGGCCAAAAGTATGCAGACACCCCTTCTAATGAGTGGATTCGGCTATTTCAGCCACACCCATTGCTGACAGATGTATAAAATCAAGCACACAGCTATGCAATCTCGATAGACAAACATTGGCAGTAGAATGTGTTATACTGAAGATCTCAGTGACTTTCAACATGGCACCGTCATAGGATGCCACCTTTCCAGGAAGTCAGTTCATCAAATTTCTGCCCTACTCAAGCTGCCCCGGTCAACTGTAAGTGCTGTTATTGTGAAGTGGAAACGTCTTGGAGCAACAACCGCTCAGCCGTGATGTGGTAGGCCACACAAGCTCACAGAATGGGACCGCTGAGTGCTGAAGCACGTAGCGTGGAAAAATCGTCTGTTGTCGGTTGCAACACTCACTACCGAGTTCCAAACTGACTCTGGAAGCAACATCAGCACAAACGCTTCGTCGAGAGCTTCACAAAATGGGTTTCCATGGCCGGGCAGCCACTTACAAGCCCAAGATCACCACGCGCAATGCCAAGCGTCGGCTGGAGTGGTGTAAAGCTCACCGCCATTGGACTCTGGAGCAGAGGAAACGTGCTGTCTTCACCGTCCGGCAGTCCAATGGACTAATCTGGGTTTGGCAGATGCCAGGAGAACGCTACCTGCCTGAATGCATAGTACCAACTGTAGAGTTTGGTGTTCCCTGCCCCATCCCTCTCCCTTCCACAGATCTCCAAATGTCCCTGTTCCCCGCTGTTTTTACCTTCACTCTCCCGCCTCTCTTGTCTCCTGCCCCCCCATCCCCCACCGGTTGTGTGTTGTATGTTGGCTCTCATACGAGCCTCGACAATGTATAAATAAAAAAAGGTCTGGGGATGTTTTTCATGGTTTGGGATAGGCCCCTTAGTTCCAGTGAAGGGGAATCTTATCGTGACAGCATACAATAACGTTCTAGATTATTCTGTGCTTTAAATTTTGTGGAAACAGTTTGAACAGGAAGAGGGGATGAGAGAACTCCATTTAGGGTCACACGTTGGCTGCGACAGGAGAAGAAGTCTGCGAGCCATGAGTGGAGATGGCCTTGAATACTATAGGAAGAAAGTTTGGTTTGGAGGTGCCAGACCATATTGAAAGCACACGGTATGTCCCGGGAGATGCTCTGATCTCATGTCTAGCATTGAGGACCTCCATCCATTGTTGGTGAAGCCGAAGCAGCATGTCCAGGGTAGAGTGGCCTGGTCTGAATCCAAATTGATCGTAAATCAAGCCATTGGAGAAGAGGAAGGATTTAATGTTGGAAGCGACTGGGTAAGGTGGGTACAGAAAGCGATGGATTTAGAAGCAAACACCGAGTTTAGGCATTCAGCCTTTTCACGTGCAGTGTCAGCTGTGTGGCCATTTGAGGTAAGGGAGGGATGGAGGGGGAACACACATCGGAAACAGACTTGACAAGATGTCACCAGGATTTGGAGGAGGGAGGAAAGTTTGAGAGGTCAGACTTGAGATTGGAAAGATGTTGTTTCCTGGCTCTCCTGAGGGTAGACAAATACTTGTTCTGAGCTTTGTGGAAGGAAATGAGATTGCTTCCTTGGTTTGGAGGAGAGAGAGATATAAATAGATGGGGATGGAGAGATAGAGAGAGATAGAGATAGAAGGGGGAGAGAGAGGAAGGTGGTAGGTGGGGAGAGAAAGGTTGTAGGGGAGAGAGAGAAAGGTTGGAGGTAAGAGAGAGTAAAGAGGGAGGGGAGAGAGAGGAAGAAGGGAGGGAGAGAGAGAGAGAGAGGGAGGGGAGAGGAGAGGACAGAGGGAGGGGTGATGAGAGGGGAGGACAGGAGAGGACGGAGGGAAATGGGGCTTGCGGTGTTCGTCACCACCAAGGGTGGTGACATCACTGTGTTTGTCTGATGTCAAAATTCCTTTGGAAATTCTAAAGCCAACCAGCTTGCAAGCCAAGAGCATTTAGGATGTTTTGCAAGTATTTTTTGTTGTTTGTCGTTTTAACATTCACCCATCCATAGAGGATAATCGAGGCTGAACCTTTGTTATGCAATATTACCCACAACTACGAAAGCAAAAAGGGGAAGATGATTGGGAGAAAAAAAACAAAAAGATTGTACGCATCACACGGATGAAGCCTGTTAGATTAGATTTTTATTATTATTTTTTTATCACTGAGCAGTGCTCGATATTTGCACTTGTCTCATGCCTCACCATTTTGGCCCAAAAACTGTTTCCCAGTTCAGAGAATTGTAAGAAAACCGATCATCACTGAAACAGCCCTTTGTTTTAGCCTTTGAAATCCACACTATTTGGCACAGCTTGCACACCTCTCGTACCCCACGGCTTGTTTATGTACGTTGTCCAGGTCAGACCTGATCAATACATCCCCCCATTTTTGTCTAATCTTATCAGCTCAGTCTGGGGTAATGTTCTGTGGCCTTTAGCTAAATGTATTCCTTTTGTCAGAAAATTTGACAAACATTAGCTTTTCTCAAGCCACCATTGACATGGAATTCTCACTTGCACCATGGTTTGGAGATTCCCACTATGTCCGTTGTTTGATCATGCATTTTTGTAAAGTTGTACGTTCGATAGCTGGTGAAGTTACCGAGCCATACAGTTGCTTCATCCATGAGGTCTGGCTAACCAAGGTTTTTCTGCAATGCATTTTTTTTTTTTTGTCATAAAAAGAAAGGCAGCTGATGAGGTGCAAAGTATACATTTTTGATTTAAGGAGGACATTACAACTAACAAGCTTCACAGATATCAAGGGCGTGGACTAAAAATACACCATTATCATGCTTATCAGAGTTTTATACAACAGAGCTGTAACACGAGTCTTGAGAGAGTGTAGTAGACAAAGCCGCGATGACGACTGCAGATGCAATCCACTCGCCAAGCCAAACAAAAATACTCTTCGAGTAAAAACCTACTCCAAAAACCAGCAATCATCATCATCATCATCATCATCATCCATCATCCATCATCCATCCAATAATTACTTCTACTACCAAAGGTGGATGGGGTTATGTTTTCACCCCTTGTCTGTTTGTGAACAGGATATCTCAAAAAGTTGTGGATGGATTCGGACAAAATTTGGTGGACAAGTTGGGTGTGTGATAAGGAAGAATTGATTCGATTTTGGTGAAGATCCGGATCTGGATCCGATAATTTTTTTAAGTGATTCTTCAGCATTGAGAGATGGTGCTAAAAACAATATATAGCATATCTCAAAAGGTTGTGGACGAGTTATGACAAAACTTGGTGGATGAGTTGGTTAGGTGACAAGAACATGCTGATTACATTTTGGTTTATGTCCGAATCCAGATCCGACCTATCGATGTGATGCAAAACCCAAACTGTTCAGCCAGGTGAAGGTATGCGCTCTCCTGAGTGCTATTTTAGTTATTTCTCTTATGGAGAGAGACCCTCTGATCATCAGTGTCCACAAAATGAGGTTGGACAACAGGCTTTACACCCCCTTTTGAAGGAATACATGCTTTCATATGCTTCGACCACCAATGGCACCAAATCAGAATGAGTTATTTTAAAAGTGACGTCTGACTCTGCTCGGATGCATTCAACTAAATGAGCTATCTCGCTTGCAGTTATATTAAACCACCTGAATCATGCAACGAAGAACTAGTCTTGCTCATGAAGGCCAGTGTCGGTCTGCGTTGACGGTATACATTGATTTGAGGTATGCTAACCGCCGTGGGAAGCGAGGAGTAGCTGATGTTTCGGACGTTAACCCTTCGTTGTCTCTTGCACCCCGAAACGTCAGCTTCTCCTTGCTTCCCACAGCGGTTATTATACCTCACTCGACATTCTGTTGATTTCATCCATTGTTCACCCAAAGGAATATTAACCCAATTAATTTATAAAAACAAAATGTAGCCCTCGGTTTAACATCTACTGTGGATGGATTCAGACAAAATTTGTCTGAATTTAACAAATGATATAATTATGAAGAACTCATGAGGCTGTGCCATTATTCCTGAAAATGTCACAGAACTTGCTGCTAAACTTTGTGATGACCACTTGTTTATATTGGTCATTGCATCATTTGCTTAATTTTGACTTTTTTGTTGTTTTTTTTTTTACCCCCCTGCACCACCCAGAGATGTGAAGCCAGACAATATGCTCCTGGATCGTAATGGCCATGTCAAACTGGCCGATTTTGGCACTTGCATGAAAATGGATGCGGTAAGATTGGGAAATGTTTTTGTGCAAAACATGACCAGAACTCTGTGTTGGATTAATTTGACATTTCTAGAATTACACGACCGGTCAGAAGTTTTCGAACACCCCCATTTTTCCAGTTTTTACTGAAATTTAAGCAGTTTAATGTTTCAATGTACTCTGAAATTAAAACATAGAACAAATAAACAATTTCAGATAAAAAAAGAAATCATGGAATCGTTTTGTTTAACAAAATTTAATCTAAATTTTTGACTCTTCAAAGTAGCCACCTTTTGCAGATACAAACAGCTGAACATACTCATGGCATTCTTTCTACAATGGAAATCAAATATTGTTTGGAAAGTTCTTTCCAACACAGTTGCAGAAATGTGTTGCACGGGTCGGTTGCTTTGCTTTCATCCTTCTGTCCAGTTAATCCCAAACCAGCTCGATGGGGTTTAAGTCTGGAGACTGTGCCGGTCATTCCATGATTTGAAGCCCACCGTGTTGTTCTTTTCTTCTAAGTTAGTTCTGACAGAGCATGGAGGTATGTTTTGGGTCGTTATCTTGCTGGAGGATGAACCCCTGACCAACGAGGCATAGACCAGAGGGTATTGCATGGCGCTGCAAAATGCTGTGGTAGCCCTTTTGGTTCAGCGTGCCAGTCAGTCTGTGTAAGTCGCCGACTCTGGATCCAGCAAAAGAGCCCCAGATCATCACGCTCCCTCCTCCATGTTTGACAGTTGGTGTCACATACTGAAGAACCATCCTTTCACCTACTCGACGGCGTACAAAAACATTGCGTGATGAATTGAAGATTTTAAATTTTGATTCATCGGTCCATAAGACCTTCTTCCCTTTTTCAGTAGTCCACTGCCGGTGCTTCATGGCCCAGGCAAGCCTCTTTTTCTTATTTTGCCATCTTAGCAATGGCTTTCTTACTGCCACTCGACCTGTCAAACCTGCAGCTCGAAGTCTTCTCTTCACAGTTGAAACTGAGACTTCCTTACTTCGACCAGTGTTAAGCTGTGCTTGAAGCTGCTGCTCTGAGCCGCCTATCACACAAGCTGTTGGCACTCAGAAACCTGTCTTCTGATTGTGTTGTGGCTTTGGTTCGGCCAGACCTCTTCCTGTCAGAGTTTCCTCCAGTTTCCAAGTGCCTTTTGATGGTGTAGGAAACTGAACTCACTGACACCTTGGCTTCTTTGCAATTTCTCTAAAGGAAAGACCAACACTTTTAAGGGTTATAATGGTCTGTCTGTCTTCCTTTGTTAATTGTCTTTTTCTCACCATTATGATAGCAATATACTACTTCCTGCAGTGTAATATTGTCCAAATAATGCTTCAGAGGGTGCAGCAACACAGTCTGTTCCAACACTGTTTTTATACAGACAGAGGGTTTGTAACTGATCAACGAAAGTTGGGACATCTGTAGGAATTGTTTGCATCAACTTTCAAGGCTTAATTTACTTCAATCGCTGCAGAACAGCTGCAGTTGCTAACCCATTACTTGTTCCCTGAAAAGGGCCTTTTTTAACAACTGAAATTGACATTATTTTTTCAGTTTTTGGTAACCTAAACTTTTTTTTTAACCTCTGGAAGTTTACCGCTTCGCATTGTACCATTTCAGGTTATTCACTGGACTTGAACTGCTTAAATTCCAGTAAAAACTGAAAAATGGGGGTGTTCTAAAACTTTTGACAGGTAGTTTATGTCTAGTATGACTTGCTGTTTACAACATAACAAAATTACCAGCAGAAAGAGAGGGGGGGGCATACCAACGGTAGGATTGAGCAGCAAAATTGTGGGCGACTTTGACGATTAGGGATGTGAGGAAAATGAGGACGAGGTGGACAATATGGATCCAGAAGCGAACTCTCAAGAAGGAAAATCGGTGGAGTTGGGGAGAGTTTTCGAGGGTAGAAAAGATCATGGTTTTGGATGGGGGATGATCTGAGATGGTGGCGAACAGCTTTCTTGAAAACCTGGAGGAAAGAATAAGATTGAAGAGAATGTGGTAGTTCATTCCACAGGTGGGAAAAAAAGCGGAACAATTCAAGTAGAGGTGTGCAGTGTTTCTGGATTTTGGTTGTTTCACCAGAATAGGGTTGTTGGCAGACCTTGTGTGCCCTACAGAAACCTGAGGGGGGGGGGGGGAGAGGGAACAGAAAGAGCAGAGGGTGAAATAGTGCAAGCCCACCAACCTGTCTGCAATACTCAGATTATACAACGTACTTGATAGAAATACTGCCCTCCTGCTGAGGAAAAGGCACAGCTCGTACTGAGAAGATGGCAGAGTGTTTACCTGAAATCTGCTCCCCATCGCACATCACCTTGTTGAGGAGAGGGGTGGAGTTTGACCTTCGTGCTGAGGAGAGAGCCGGATCAAGCAAGCCACAAACTCGGTTTTATATAACCTCATTTATACTGTGTTGATCATTCCATCAGACATTTATTGACTCCTTTTAAAGAGAAAATTGCATCATTTTTGAGATAAATCAAGGTTCATGAAGGCTGGAGGAGCAAGATTAATTAAATACTGATGATTAAGTGGCAGGAAACATGTGAACTTGGACATGATGGGCCAAATGGCCTCATCTTGTGTCAGAGTTCCTGATACACCTTATTGTAGTTGAGTGAAAATTTGTTCTGGACATACAAAGGGAGGTGATTCCAGAGGTGGTTAAAAAGGGGGTGTGAAGGAGAGAATGCCGGGGGAATGCAACGTCGATGTTCGAGGCAGTTTTTATCCTTTTACGCATCTATCTCAAGCATCGGATTAATCTCTCGATTTTGTCTCCAACTATTTCACCAAGTTGCTGCTTTTGTTGTGCAGTGCATACCTTGTCCTTGACGGTCAATGATGCTGGCTCCAGCAATAAATTTGGTCTTGCACTAACTCCCTCTCTCCGATCTCAGTAAACATAAACCAACAACCTACTTTTATGTGAGTTGACATGTTTGATACTTTGTTTGTATCCATGCAATGTATCTTACCAAAAGTAACTTTGTAAGAAGTTACGGCCAATTTACTCCACCAGAAGCATCGCCTTCCTACGGGAGCGTAATACCCCCTCCCTCTGGCGGGGGTCATTAAAGCACTTGCACGATGCAATGTGTACAGTTAAGTGCAAAATTACAAGGCATCTCCACAGCTGACTTGTAATAACCTCTCCCGCCACCACCGGGTGGCGCTATACGGTATACATTTGCATCGATAATTTTCCTCGCCCACTCCTCCTGAATCCCCATGACTACAAAAAAAATTTAATTGCTAAAACTTTCTCAGGCACACCCCAAGTACAACCACCAAATTTCAACTCATTTACCCCAGCGGTTTAGGGTTGCATACAAATCAAACAAATACAAACACACAACCTAAATTTTATATATATATATATATATATATATATATATATATATATATATATATATATATATATATATATATATATATATATATATATATATATATATATATATATGTATTTTAGTTGCGGTTCTGCGAAACCAGCACTCCCCTGGGGCAATGGCACACAACAGTTCCCCATGCAGTTATTTCATTGGTATTCATTTTAGATAGCTCTTCCCTTATGTGTCGTGGGTTTCTGGGACAACGTGCATTGCAAGGGCTTTAGGTAGTGTTTTCCTTTCCATTCTTTACATCATTTTGCTTTGCTGCACATGCAAACCTTTCCTTCCTTCATCATCCATGCACACCAACCAGCATAGTAACAGGGGCAACTCATTTGCATATGCGTGCCCTTTTCCATACAAACCATGTGCCATTATTCAAAAAACATTCCACCTCAGTTTTCACCAGACTTGAACCTGAATGTTACATTTCTTGCACTATCAAGATTCCTTTGTAAAAAATCACCCCACCATCGGACCACAACCCAAGCTCGCTTTCCTTCGCCATTAACAGCCGCAATGAATGACTGACCACCTCCATCATGAACCGCCTCTTGACCGGCAGGAGACGGGGGAGCCTGATGCATCATAGTCGATACTCGGGTCTGGATGTTCTGGCATCTAACTTGAAGCGCAAGAGTGTGTGAGACTCCATTCGACATTGCGTGGATAGCCCAAGCGCTGCACTTGATTACGGCCCTCATTGGGTGTCTGGTATATGTTCGTGGCTGGAGAGTGCAACCAAATACACTGCCACCATGTTAACCTCAGAGATGGATTGCGTAGCAGAGATCAAGGCGAGTGAAGCCATTTCCGCTGCCGAGTCTTCGCATGGGTGAGCTTGCACCAGGGTAATAGTCTTTACACCAATGAGGGTGCTGAAAAACACTCATCGCTCCACCTGATTCGCTCCCAAGCCCCACTCTCACTGGGGATTTTTTTTTTAAGGCTAAGTTAGCTGGCTGCGTGTTCTTCTTCTTGAGGCCACAGTGCGGTGAACAACGGAGTGGGTGGAGCCAGCGGAAAGGAGTGTAATGAAGCCTACAGAGCGGAGTGTGAAACGAGCGGGAAAGCCAGACGCCAGACCGAGCGCAGTTTAGATAAACCTTAGCATTTACAT
>NC_140965.1:38776373-38823873 GCF_056783735.1 Eptatretus burgeri
TCTCGCTCTGTGTCTCTCGCTCTGTGTCTCTCGCTCTGTGTCTCTCGCTCTGTGTCTCTCGCTCTGTGTCTCGCTCTGTGTCTCGCTCTGTGTCTCGCTCTGTGTCTCGCTCTGTGTCTCGCTCTGTGTCTCGCTCTGTGTCTCGCTCTGTGTCTCGCTCTGTGTCTCTCTGTCTCTCTCTCGCTCTGTGTCTCTCTGTCTCTCTCTCTCTCTCTCTCTCTGGACTTTCTAAATTCCTCAGGGAATGATTCTGATGCCTCCTGTTTTGTTAGAATAATTAAGATTGTAGAAGTTTTCTAATCTGGTGACTCTGCACAGTGTCCCTTGTGTTTGTATATAACTGTTTTTCTTTTGTTGCACCTCACCAATCCTTGCTTTCCCTTGCTGTGTACGTATTTCCTGTGAATGAAAAACTTTTCCCCACCCTTGCTGTAAGTTTATTGTTATTGTAATGTATCCAGTTTGTCGTCTTTTCCTCCATTTGTCCAGTTAGTCCGCACTTAGTGTCAGCCAGGAAGTTTTACCCCACATGACGGTGCGTACTTAGCAGCTCCACTCGGCTGCACTTGATCAGGTAAGTATAAGACAAGTATGCATCGAGGGCACGAGCCCCCCATGATATCGTCGTCCAAAGGTAAGGTAACCACCCAAAGTAGTGACACCCTGCCAGGATTGGCGGTACCAACCGGCGTTCATGGTTGATTAGCAACCTGCAGAGTTACCCACGGCTGGTGGCCACAGGACCGGGTGTTCGGGAGGAACTCGAGCGCTTTCTCTCATGGTGAACCTCGAACCCCGGGCCGCAACAATATACTGTGGTATTGTTTGATGATGATTTGGACAAAGGATTCTGGAAAATTTATCGTCATTCATTCTACCAAGTGATTTTCTGCCTGTCTTTTTTTACCTTTTTTATTTTTTGTTTTTTTAGGAGGGCATGGTAAGGTCAGGCACCGCTGTTGGAACTCCAGATTACATCTCGCCTGAGGTATTGAAATCACAGGGTGGTGATGGATATTACGGGCGAGAATGCGATTGGTGGTCCGTTGGTGTTTTTCTCTATGAGATGCTTGTTGGTGAGTACGTTGCTTGTTCGTTCATCTCACATTTGTATATGTTTAACCCCCAAAAATAACTTGAACGAGAAAGAGCAATCAGAGATTGCAGACCCGACACCCTCACCAGGACTTGTTTTGTGTTCTTTTTTTGTGTGCTCACCCTCTCCCTGCCAACCCTAAGGCATCAATCCCCTTCCCAGTCCAAGCCTTCAACCCCCTCCCCACCCATCACATTTGCCTGTCCAACTCGCAATCCAGTGAGATAGGTGGAAAATATGTGACCATGAGCAGATCATGGCCCGTAACGGTCGCCTGTCCAACTCACAATCCCACGACATGTGTGAAAAAGATGACAACAAACAACCCAAAACCAATTATCTTCTTCCTGATGCACATATATATATATATATATATATATATATATATATATATATATATATATATATATATATATATATATATATATATATATATATATAGATACACACACACACACACACACACATTGCTGAAGTAAGTCATTACATCAGACAAATTTCTAACGACATTGGTTTAATCTCTGCTCTGGATAATGCCACAGTTATTTGGGCAGTGTATAAGTTAACTGACCGCTGCCTCGATCGCTAAGACCGATCTGCACAAGGCCCGTGACACCTATCAGCTCAAAATCCTTTTAACTGTCGCTTACAATTAAGGGAAAACTTATAGGCAGGGCATGGTGATTGCGAACATGACAGCTCACAGACGTCTTTGGCTAATGAATTGTGAGTGGAGTCAGGTGAACTGTCTAACCAATGGGTGGAATCGAATGTTACACACGGACAGACAGACACAAATATGGATAAACAAACGTATTATAATTATTATTAAGATTTGTCACACCAAGACTTATGGTACGTTGAGAACTGGAAACTCTTCAGGCTTATGCTCAACTTCTAAACTTGTCCGATGTTGAAGTAAACAAAATACTGTAAACAAATTTCTGCTCATATTGTGTGCTTGTCCTCTACCGGGCGTAGTGGCGTGCGCCTGTAATCCGGCTACTCGGAGGCTTGGGTTGGAGGATCGCTTGAGGACGAGAGCTCTGCGCTGGGCCACGTTATGAGAGGGAGTAGGGCAGCCCAGAATCATGGCGAAACCCAATCCTTATCCCTGTGTCATAAGAGGCGACCAGGGTTGCATCAGGAAGGGCATCCGGCGTAAAACCTATGCCAAATCAGTATGCGGATCATAACGGATGATCCGCTGTGGCGGATCCGCTGTTGTTGGACCCCTAACGGGAGCAGCCGAAAGACGAACAACAACATTGTGTGCTTGTCCTCTCTGTGGTTCGTTAAACTCTTTTCATCTCCTTGGAAGTTGTAGTGTTTTTTAACATGGTCATAAGTAACATTGTCATTACAGTTTACACGATGACGTTCATCCAATCAACGGCTTTCGTTGGGATTGTCCTTGCTTGAATATTCTTTTGGAGCTCTGGCTCAAATATTCCATCAAAAAGGGGTTGTTTTGGAATAAACGCTTTTGTTTCAGGGACTTTGTCTTCCTGATTCGGAGAAATGAACTAACTTGGAGATGTGTTTAATTCATTTGGGTAAGGAAGTGTTAAATCTACTACCAACTTGATATCCTCCAGTTAACAGCTTGGCCCATATTACCGTCATCATCGTCCTACTTTGGCAGTGCTTTGCTCTCGATCTGCAGCTTGATGCCACATCACTATGTACCCTCACTAGGGGACACTCCATTCTATGCCGAGTCACTTGTTGGCACTTACAGCAAGATCATGGACCATCGTAATGCACTTACCTTTCCTGATGATGCGGGAATTTCTAAGGAATCGAAGAGTCTCATCTGTGCCTTTTTGACAGATCGGTACGTTACGGCGGCATGCTATCAGCTGTGTAGTCAAACAACATGGTATGCAAAGTCTTTATAATATATATATATATATATATATATATATATATATATATATATATATATATATATGTATGTATCACAGTATTTTTAAGCTTTGGATAAAAAATAATTTTGAGTCGATATCATCGCTGCACGATGGACCACGTATTTATCTTTAAAAATCATTTCTCCGATGTAACGTTTCCGATTTGTAATGTAAGCAATTCTTGGAGTTGCATCCCAGAGTATTTCTCCCCTCTGCTCAAAACCTCCTTCCTTCCAAATCCATATTTGTCGGTCCAAATGTCGAACTATTGCTTTTTTTAATTTTTATTTTAAAAATATTTTTATAGACAATGTTGAGGCTCATATCAGAGCTAACACACAGAACGTATGACAAAGGGAGCAAGAAACAAGAGGGTCGGGGGAGAGAAGCACCAAACAGTGGGAAACAGAGACATTAGGAGATCTGTGGAAGGGAGAGGGATGATGTGGGGTACATGGGGGTAAACAAGATGGACAGTACAGGGACTTTGAGGATGAAAAACAGGGAATTTAAAGGAGTTTGGTTTGGGGTGGATTCGCGGGGGTAGAAAAGATCGTGGTTTTGGATGGGGGAAGATAAGAGATGGTGGTGAAACAACTATTTTGAAGATCTGGAGGGAAGAATGGGATTGAAGAGAGTGAGAGTTTGTTCCAGAGGCAGGAAAAAAAGAGGAATGAAAGAGTGAAGGTGAGCAGTGATTCTTCATTTTGTCAGTTTCACCAAAAGAGGGTTGCTGGCGGACATTGGGCACCCTGTGAAAATATAGGGGGACAGAGTTGGGGGGAGGGGGGATGGGCAAGGGACTAGGAGGGGAGGTAAGGAGGGTTGTTGAAAGAGTGTGGGGGATTGCAGAATAGCTCGGGGAGGGGGCTGGATGAGGAGGAGAAAAGGCTCTGAGGAGACGGTAGAAGACAGAAAGACCACCGACCTGCCTGTGATAAAAGAGTAAGAGACCCAAAGTCTCAGCTTCAAAGATGAGGCAAAGCTATTGTAGGCAAAGATGCTTTAGCACTTGCTTTTTCTTTTTCAGGAGAGAAACTGCTTCTGCCCTGTTATACAGTGTTCATGTAGAATTGTTCAAGCTTTTAGTGCATTCACCTGCTATTGACGGCCAGCTATTGTTTCGATGCCATTGTTCCTTTTTATTGTTCTGCAACAGGTCTGTGCGGCTGGGCAGAAACGGCATTGATGAGATCAAGAAGCACCTTTTCTTCCGCAATGACCAGTGGACCTGGGACAACATCCGAGAGAGTAGGCCACTTCAACTCGTAATATTCCAAGTTGCACTTCACACGTTGGTTTCGCCATTTTGACCCTGAGTTTCTCATACACCAACAAAAGGAAGCTGTCGCCTCTTTGGCCAGAATATTCCGTCACGTATGAGCGCGGTCAAGCGGCCGGTTCATGATGTTATAGCTGGACTATAACCACAAAACATATCTTGTATTTGCGTTTTTCATTTTTACAGCCGTCGCTCCGGTGGTTCCCGAATTGATGGGAGATGCTGACACGAGCTGCTTTGATGACATTGAGGATGAGAAAGTCGAGGAGGAGACATTTCCTATCGCCAAAGCCTTTGTTGGAAATCAATTACCTTTTGTGGGTTTTACTTATTACAACCAAAGCAGCCGGTAGGGAAATGAGAATCTGATGCAGCAACGAGACAACCGAAATGCTTCTTTATGGCAGTCGGTCAAAATTGATGGGCGGTCTGCTCTACGTTCCCGCAGGTTGCTGGCAACAGATGATATGGATTCCGTGAGGAATGAAAGCAGGCCAGCGAGTCCTGTCATGATGGTAGGCTGTCGTTTGTCATCAAAATGCTTTTATTAGAGTTAGTTAATAAAGTTAGCTTTTTATCACGTACACCGCGTTGAGAGTGTAGTTCCTCTTTCTGATGTTGCCAAACTGCCCTGCCATTGTTCGTACGCTTCTTTTGTTTGTCTTTTCACTTCGACTTTTGACCAGCTGTTTATTTAATTATTCATTTGTTTCTTCTCACCCCATTGCAGGATAACAAGGAGGTGAGCATCCTTAGAGTTTTGCCTTCTCTTCACATGTTGCTTTTTCCAGACCAGGGACCTCGATCTTGAGAATGAATACATTTCAGATTACATTTTGAATCCCTGCCTTCATGGATTATATATTTCCAGATCATAATCGTCTTTAAATTCACTGGCTTGGTAATATAATTAGTCATGCCATTAATTTTTCTGAATTAACCCCAAGTTTTTGTAGAACTCTGAAGGCCAAGCCATGATTTGATGTTATGTGTTGAAAGTTTTATTGCTCGTTAGGTCTCTCGGTGCACACTCGTCTTTCTGTGGATCGTCCAATCGAATCTGACATCGCTGAGAAACTGATGTTATGGATTAATTATCGAAAGGAAGCATTTATTTAAACTACCCACGGCTCGCAGGATGGCTGTAGAGGAACATGCACTCGCCTCCAAGTTGTCTAGCCAGGGTTTGAATCCCAAGCCAGCCATAAACTGTCATCCCGGAGTTTCACATGCAGCGTGATTCATCAGTGTGTGTGCTTTCCTTCAGATTTACGTTAAACTGGGCATCACGTCTACCAGCATTTTTATTTATTTATTTATTTTGTGTGCATTGTCGAGGCTCGAATGAGAGATTTGTTGGTGGACTTTAAAAAATCCCCTGGCGTCCTTCGCAAAGAGTAGGCGAGCTATCGCCAGTATCATGGCCAAATTCCAAATTGCTGCCTGGACCAGGAGAGGGCATTGCATCAGCGACACACCCTCAGCCAATGATGCTACGCTGCAGCCTTGTGCTGCATACGAACGAAGAACAACTACCCCTCATACTGTATCGAAGGCATGGTAGATATTTGGGGGTAAGCACGATTTTACATCCACTTTTTCTTGCTGAAGAGACCTCGAGCTTTTTGAAAAACAAATTCCGATACATGTTTGAGGTTTGTGGAGGACCTCGAGCAGAATGGAAGGGAACAAAATGGAAAGGGGGAAACGCCAACAGCAGAGTAGAAGTGAGTGAGATCAAGAGGAGGGGGAGACGGACACATGGGGGTGAACAAGGTGCACACATGCCGAATGAAACGCGTCAAGAAGAAGAAGGTGGGGATGAAACCAAAAAGGAATAAACTAAACAGAAACTAACAAACAAAATGAGGTGAGGAAGAGGAGGGGAGGGGGGGTAAGGAAATCACAATAACATGGATAAAAAGAGTGCTAGGGAATGGGGTTATTTTGAGTATATGGATGGGGTAGTGGTGAACAGCTGTCATGAACACCTGGAGGGAAGAATGGGACTCAATAGACTGGGAAGGTTCGTTCCACAAGCGAAAGAAAAGAGGAACAAGTGAGTGGAGGTGAGCAGTTGACCTGGATTTTGGGAGTTGACAAGAAGAAGGTTACTGGCAGACCATGTGCAGCCTGCAGAAACCTGGGAGAGACAGAACCAAGAGAGGGCAGAGGGTAGAAGAGAAAAAGGAAGCTGTAGAATACGGAGAGGCCACCAGCCTGTCTACGACGTGAGAGTAACAGGCCGAGACACTCGGCTTAGTCGCATGATATCCCATTGATCTTGAGGGCCTTACATTCCACGGCATCAAGAAGGGAAATGTGTGAGGCGGGGGCGCCAGCCCGAAGGGGAGGGCAGTACTCCACCAAAGCTGCGAATGAAGGCCCTGTAGATTGTCAAAAATACACACATTGCCCATCCAAAGGATGACACACACATTGATGTCTTGCCCTGCCTACGAAACACCAGTATGGTAGTTTATAGATGGGTCTGGATTCAAACCCAGGCTAGACAGCTCAGAGGTGAGTGTGCAAAAACCTCAAGGCTGTCCTTACAGCACCTAGTATGCTTTGGGAAGTTGTTTTCTAATTATTCATTGTCAAAAAAACAACAAATCTCTAAATACAGAGAAAACTAGGAGGGCACTCTAGAGAGCGCATACCTCCGCCACGTAAAGCCTGATCCATGAGAACATATCGGGCCCAATACATTTTTGAAATATCATGCTATATATCATTTTTGCCCTATCTCTCAATGGTGAAGAATCACTTTGAAAATTAAATAATTCTCGTATGCAGATACAGATTTAGATATTCACCAAAATCTAATGAATTTGTCATGGTCACACACCCAACGTGTCCACCAAGTTTAATCCGAATCCGTCCATAACTTTTTGAGATATTATGCTATATATCATTTTTAGCCCGATCTCTCAATGGTGAAGAATCACTTAAAATTCTCTTATCCTGATTCTGATCTTCACCAAAATCTAATCAGTTCGTCCTTGTCACACAACAAACCTGTCCACAAAATTTCATTTGGATCCGTCCACAACTTTTTGAGATATCCTGCACACAAACAAACAAATGAAATTGCTCGTTGAGCAAGGAATTGCCGGAATAACTTTGTCATATCTCCATGAGCTCTGAAAACACAAAACCTGGAAATCAATTGGGTTCTTATAAGTCGATAGTGCTACTGTTTAATGAGTTATAGCACTTAGTTTGGTCATGATCATAACTTGGAAGTCGATCTGACTTGAAATGGCGTTTTCATCGCAATTTGAAATTTTTGACGCGACCCCCCCTTGACATTCGACCCCCGACCACGAAGAAGGGTGTTGGTGTGACACCACAATGAGACATATGGTTGGAGGCAGAATGGGAAGACGCACATTTTGGATTTGGTCTGAAGTCGAGACGACCATTTAAGCGGACGTTATTGCGAAAATAAGAATTTCGGTTTTTCGGTGACCTTGACCTTGACCTTTGACCTAGTTTCACCAAAAACGACAAGTGTCTAAGTTGGACCATGGCCGACGTCTGTACCCAGTTTGGTCATGATCGCTGAAACGGCGTGGCTGCTGCAGGACAAACAAACACACAAACAGACAGACAGACACACAGACACACAGAATGACACACAAGCGACCAACAATTGCCAAAATCCGAAGGATTCCGGCAATTAACAAACAAACAGAGAGGGGTGAAAACAGAACGTCCCTCACCTTCGGCGGCGGAGGTAAAAATAATCGGCGGTGGTCTCGGACGCAGTAGAATGAAACTTAATTTGGTTTACCTGTCTATTTACTTCATGTAAAATATGTTCTTTGGAATCGTGTTTCGATGTCGGAGTTGAGTTGGATTGAAGGGAGAGGCGTGTGCCACATTTGTATTCCAGGCAGAGAAGCTCCAGGAACAGCTGAATCGACTGCAACAACGGTTGAAGGTTGAGGTACAGTCCAAAGAAGATGCACAGGGGAAGTTGAGGTGCGGTTCACATGCTTGCTTACATTTTTGGTATTCGTATATGCACTGCAGTGTGCAACTTGCTCGCGTGGTCATTCGAACAGCAACAGCAAAAAAAAACAAACAACCAATGGCTGCATTTGTCTGACACAGAGAGACACTCGCCCGCCTGGAGAAATCCATAAAAGAATCTGAAGAGAAGGTAAAACATTGTTTCTTCAGTCACCTTTGCCTTTGTGCTGCTGCTTTTCTTGCAACACTTGCTATGACGTTATTGGTGGTTGTTTTGATGGGTTTTTTTTTACCTCCGCCACCGAAGGTGGGCAGAGGTTATGTTTTCACCCCTATTTGTCTGTCCGTCTGTCTGTGAGCAGGATATCTCGAAATTTGGTGGGCAGGTCGGGTGTGTGACGAGGACGAATCGATTAGATTTTGGTGAAGATCTCAATCTGGATAAGAGGATTTTGAGTGATTCTTCACCATTGAGTGATGCGGCCAAAACGATATACAGCACGATGTCTCAAAAAGCTGTTGACAGATTCGGATGAAACTTGGTGGACAGGTCGGGTGTATGTCGAGGACGAATTGGTTTGATTTTGGATAGCATCTGGATCTGAGAATTTCAAAATGATTTTTCACCGTTGAAAGATTGCGGCCAAAAACGCGCTACCGCAGAGCATGTTATTTTAAAACGTTATGGATTGATTTGGACGAAACTTGTGAAGAGATTAGGTGTGCGACGAGGACGAATTGATTCGATTTTGGTGAGGATCAGGATTCAGATTTGGATACGAGCATCTTCAAAGTGATTCTTCACAATTTTGAGGTGGGGCCGAAAGCGATGTACCGTAGCACGATGTTTCAAAGCGTTGTGGACAGATTATGACAAAATGCGGAGGTTGATGAGTTGGGTAGGTCACAAGAATCGGCAGATTTGATTTTGGTTAAAGTCCAGATGTAGATCCGGCCTAAAGGGCCTGTCACACCTTGACGATTTAGCCAGCGTACGCCTGATGTATGAAAAATTTGGCGAAAACGCTGTCGCACGTCGAATACGTTATGGGTAAGCTTGTATACATTAAGAGCACGCTGGCATACGTTGTAGTTCACTGGCATACTTCGTAGTACGCCGAGCTGTTAGATAAATTTTCCATGTTTGAAATTTTCCGACGTATGCCAGCGTATGACTCACACGTTCCGCATACGCTAGCATAAGTTGTAGGCACGTTACGTGATCGTTGACACACGTCGACACACGTTACTTGTAAGTTACTCATAAGTCGAAACACGTCGAGGTAATGTTTAGCGCAGTGGTTCTCAACCTTTTGTAGCCGCAACTCCCCCCCCCAAAAAAAAAAAATAATAATAATAATAATAAAAAAACCATGGAGTCTGGAACACTGACAGGTTCCTCCTGTGAAGCCCATTTTTATATACCCATTCCCCTTAACGCTGCCAATACGCCATTATACGGTAGATGCAAGTTAGAAACACGTTCAGTAAGTTCTGTGGTCGTCCGGAAGACGTCAATCAAATACGTCAATATGCGTTGGAGATACGTTATACATAGGTTCAAAGCACGTTACTCATGGGTTAAAAATTAAATTTCGGGTATACTAAACATTACTCCGACGTGTTTCGACTTATGAGTAACTTACAAGTAACGTGTGTCAACTTGTGTTAACAATCGCGTAGCGTGCCTACAACTTATGCCAGCGTATGCGGAATGCGTGTCATATGCCGAGTACGTCCAGAAATTTTCAACATGCTGAAAATTTGTCGACGTACTTCGCGTACTACGACGTATGCCAGCATACTCTTAACGTATACAAAACTTACCCAGAACGTATTCGACGTGTGACAGCTTGGTTCGGCAAATTTTTCATACGTCGGCTTACGCTGGCTAAAACGTCAAGGTGTGACAGCGGCTTCACACTTCAATGTGTAGTGCGGTTATGATTTGAATCATCGAGCCGCAGCCTATGAATAGCCTACGCCACGTGATCATCGGCGATACGCTGCCGCGCGTTATGCATAAGTTAGACTATCGTTGGGCATAGGTTGTGAACGCCGACAACACGCTCAGCATTCGTTGGTATAAGTTATCTATATGTGATTAAAACGTTCTGTGTACGTTACTAATACGTTATGCATACGTCCAACACGTTATTATACGCCCAAAACTTAAAAAATCATCAATAGTTCAGCGTACGCCAGCGTTTTACATACATTTTGAGACCTTGCCATACGCTGGCTAAAACGTCAAGGTGTGACAGCGGCTTCACACTTCAATGTGTAGTGCGGTTATGATTTGAATCATTGAGCCGCAGCCTATGAATAGCCTACGCCACGTGATCGTCGGCGATACGCTGCTGCACACTATGCATAAGTTAGACTATCGTTGGGCATAGGTTGTGAACGCCGACAACACGCTCAGCATTCGTTGGTATAAGTTATCTATATGTGATTAAAACGTTCTGTGTACGTTACTAATACGTTATGCATACGTCAAACACGTTATTATATGCCCAAAACTTAAAAAATCATCAATAGTTCAGCGTACACCAGCGTTTTACATACATTTTGAGACCTTGCCATACGCTGGCTAAAACGTCAAGGTGTGACAGGGCCTTTACAGTGGAATACAGAACGTCAACTGTTCAGCCTGGCAGAGGGATGCGCTCTACCAAGTGGCATTCTAGTTGAGTTATTTGTATGTTTTTTTTTTTTAATTGAGTGGTTTGAGGGAGAGGGTAAATGGTGTATTTCATGTGGATGCAATTTTTCGAAAGACTTCTTCATATAATGTTATTTGACTAATGAGGAGATCACCAATGCACGGACAAGTATTTATAGAAATACAAGGGGCACTCAAAATATTTTTGGAAATGAAATAATTTAGGCCAGTAAAATGCAGTACGAGCATTTCTTCTTTCCCAATATATATATATATATATATATATATATATATATATATATATATATATATATATATATATATATATATATATATATATATATATATATATATATATATATATATATATATATATATATATATATATATATATATATATATATATATATATATATATATATATATATATATATATATATATATATATATATATATATATATATATATATATATATATATATATATATATATATATATATATATATATATATATATATATATATATATATATATATATATATATATATATATATATATATATATATATATATATATATATATATATATATATATATATATATATATATATATATATATATATATATATATATATATATATATATATATATATATATATATACATATATATATATATATATATATATATACATATATATATATATATATATATATATATATACATATATATATATATATATATATATACATATATATATATATATATATATATATATATATATATATATATATATATATATATATATACATATATATATATATACATATATATATATATATATACATATATATATATACATATATATATATATATATATATATATATATATACATATATATATATATATATCAGCATTTTTTTTCGTGTTTTTTTTATTTTTAATTTCTGCTTTCGAAATATATGTAGTTGACTGTTAAAAAAAATACATTTTTAATGGCATTTCTTGGATTATGATGAGCATCATGTTTTAATCACTTTTTGAATGGCTCACATCAGATACTATATGGTGGAGTAAAATGCTTTGATGCATGAAAAAACAACAGCAGGTTCATTTGGTTGTTGGAATGTTTGCTTCAAAGTTGTCTCGGCTTGGATTTAAATCGTGAATGGGGGGGGGGGGGGGGGAGGAGGGGGAACTCCTCTGATACAGTCACAGTGAGGGTGCTGCATGATGGAGCATGCTAATCTTGATAGTGCACGTTCAGTTGGTTGTCCAGTTTTACACTTGGTACATATGAAAGACTCCAAAACCTGATTAGCTCTCCATATTATTTTTGGTTCAAGTGGACATTTCTGTTTTGAAGGGGGGCACGTAACACTACTCCATTCGGTCTCCCTCAAAAGATAAGGACACCATCGGAATTGTCTTGTCTTTTTATTTTGTTGAATATCAATGGGGAGTTGTATTTTTGGTGTCTTGTGTAAACATATTCATTCCTCTTTTTCATTCCTCTTTTTTTTCCCGCCTTTGGAAAAAAAAACCTCCCACACTCTCTTCAATCCCATTCTTCCCTCCAGTTCTTCAAAACAGCTGTTCACCACCACCTCTTATCGTCCCCCATCCAAAACCACGATCTTTTCTACCCCCGTTAATCCACCCCAAACGCACCTCCTTCAAATTCCCTGCTTTCCTTCCTGAAAGTCCCTATAGTGTCCATCTTTTTTCCCCATGTCCCCTGCCCTATCCTGCTCCCTTCCACAGATCTCCTCATGTGTGGATTCCCCACTGTTTTCTGCTTCCGTCTCCCATCCATCTTTTCTCCTGCTCCCCTTGTTATACGTTCTGTGTGTTAGCTCTTATATGAGCCTTGACATTGTATAAAAAAATTTTTTATGTGTTTGTTCCTCTCTTCTCTGACATTGATCTGCTCTCCCACCTCGGTTTTACTTTACTCTGACCTTTTTGATCGAGTCTCTAATTTTACTTACCAACATGAGTCAGTAGGGGCTAGCTCCTATCCAAAACAGTCCGGTCCCTGCGACTCTCCACCAATTTTCGCCTGCGTCTCCTTCCCACCCTCTCATCTTCTGAACCACCAATATCACAGATCTGTCCCTCTAAACAGCTGCAGCTAACTCAGATATTGTATATCTCATAAAAATTTATTTCACATGATCTACTGGGCTCTTCTCCATGTCTCCTCCAAAGCCTGGTGGGATTTCATCAGGTCTGTGTGTCTCGTACACATTCCCCTTCCATTCCCTCCTTCCCAAAGGAAAGAGCCGTACGGGACACTGTTTCAGAAAAAGAAGAGTTTTTTTAAACTGTGTTCTCATTCTCTGTTCTAAAAATGTTCCCCACAGCATCAATAGATGTCTCAAGTGATTCTCGTCCTACTTACAGGGGAATTCGCACATTGCGCTCCTCCAAGCCCGTCCCTCGGTGTACTGCAGTTAGAGCAGAGGGTGGTGGGCTCTTGACAGAGGAGTCTGAAGTGAAGGCCCGCTGGGCCGGTTACTTTGAGTGGTTGTACCAGGCTGATCCATCAACTGTCGAGTTGGATGTCAGGGGTGTTACTATCCCTATTGCTGACCCTCCAATCAACTGTGAGCCACTTTCATTTGTGGAAACACAGGCTGCGGTGAACCGGTTGAAATGGGGTTAAGATCCAGGGATCTGTGACATCCATGGTGAACTTCTCAAGGCTGGTGGAAATGCTGCAATCGGGTCGTTGCATGCAGTTTTGTGCTTTGCCTGGAACACAGGCATCATCCCAACTGACTGGAAGAGGGGCCTTGTTGTTCCTCTCTGGAAAGGGAAGGGTGATCGCCAGAACTGCAACAACTACCGAAGGGTGACGCTGCTCTCAGTGCTGGGTAAGATCTTTGCTCAAATAATTATTGATCGGGTTCGCCACCATCTGCTTGAGCATCACCATCCAGAGCAGTCAGGCTTTACACCAAAGTGGTCAACGATTGACCGTATGCTTGCTCTTTGGATCCTCACCGAATGTAGATGAGAGTGTCGGTGTGTTCTGGCCCCCACACTTATCAGCGCTTATATGGACTTGATTTTGGGGGAGGATGTTGGAGAGATCAAGCTGCGGTGCATCATTTGGGTATGTCAAGATCTCGGACCTTGATTTCACAGATGATGCAGGCATCTTTGCGGAGACTTTAGATATACTTTTGGGGGCCCTCGAGGTGCTGAATGAGGAGTTGGAACCGCTGGGATTACGGGTTTCCTGGGTCAAAACTAAGATCCAGGCTTTCAATAGTATCTTGGATGCTGCTATCTTGCCTGTATCAGTTGTGGCGAAGATGTTGAGGTCACAAGGAGATTCACTTACCTTGGCAGTGATATTCATGTCTCTGCTGGCTGTGAGCCAGAGGTCAGTGGAAGTCTGGGTCGGGCCTGGGGAGTCATGGATTCACTGAATTATGGGGTGTGGCGCTGCTGGTACCTGTGAGGAGGACAAAAGTCTGAGTCTTCAGGTCCTTGGTGTTTCCAGTCTTGCTCTACAAATGGAGACTTGGTTCCTTTGGTACCAGGTCTCTTCAGAGCATCCTTGGCTATCGCTGGTTGGACTTTGTGTGCAACAAGCATTTGCTGAAACAAACTCAAATGACATTTGTTACCTGCTTAATCCGTGGGCGTCAGCTGCGGCTGTATGGACATGTGGATCGTTTTCCTGACGCTGATCCTGCTCACCAGATTCTCTCAGTGAGGGAGCCTCGTGAGTGGAGGAGGCCAATGTACCGACCACGTGCGTCATGGTTGCAGCAGGTTGATCGGCATCCCAAGGAGATGGGGATGGGCCAAGCATCTGCCTTGGCGATGCCCAGACGGAGGCCCCGTCGAGTACCAGCAACACTCTGCTCCGGCACATGCTCCCAGACCTGGCATGACCTATTCTCATTCTAAAAATCAAGCTCCCAAATCTATCCCTTCCTGTACCCACCCTTTCTCCCATTACAAAAGGTTCCCAACAGCATACTGACCTTCACCTCTGCCAGAAGGAAGAAGTTTCTCACCCAGCTCGACACGTCTTCCGCAACTGGTCCTGATGCCATAAGTGGTCTCATCCTCAGGAACTGTGCTTCAGTCTTCCCTCTTTTTTTTCACATGTCCTTCTTGGATAGGTAACTTCATTTATCTTGGAAAGTTCCAAACATCGTTCTTATCCAAAATAAAAGTTCCATAACTGACAACCTTAACTATAGACCTATCAACCTTTTCCCCATCATAAGCAAAGTAATATCATCCACCATTGCAGTGACCTCAGGCACTATCTCTTCTATATTTGGCTAATCACTAACAACCAGTTTGACTTCTGACATGACCATTCCACCTCTTGTGTGTTACTCCCGACATAGTGGTGGACGAATGGTATGAAACGTGAGCAAGAGCTTCGGTACATCTCTCTGGCTATCTCGAGAGCCTTTGTCACTGTCTGGCATCTGGCGTTGATTCATAAGTTGTCTTTCTTTGGCATTCAGAGTCCCTGCTCAAGTGGTCTGATTTTTATTTATTTATTTTTGTTGCTGTTGTGAGTGGAAACAGTGGGTGGTCCTTGACGGTGTCCTTGCCCATGGTCTTTCCTTTCAGTTCAGGGTTCCACAAGGCAGTGTCTTCGGATCAATGTTATTTTTGATTTATATTGATGACATATCTGGTTCTGTTAAAAACCAACTTTACCACTTGCCGATCACTCAACTTTGTGTGGAATGATGCATTATTCTTGTGAAAGGCCAGTCACCACTGAAACCCTTTCATCAGAACTGGACAAGATATGCTGCTGGTCAGCTACTTGGAACATGATGTTCAACACCAGAAAATCAGATGTCCTCACAGCCTCTCCACAAGTATTGACAAACAAAATATCCAATCCACCTCTCTGGACAGCCACTGGAAGAGGTGGAGTTACAAGAACTTCCAGACCTCACTATCTGCATGCCATAACATTTTTATGTGAGCATATCACAAAACTCCAGACACTCCTTCCACAGATCTCCAAATGTCTCTGTTCCCCATTGTTTTGTCCTTCCCTCTCCCGCCCCTCTTGTCTTCTGCCCCCCTTGCTGTGCGTTGTGTGGTAGCTCTCATACGAGCCTCGACAATGTATACCAAAAAAAAAAACCCGCATCAAAGTCTCGTCATGTCATGTCTGGGTATTTTGTGTAGAGCTAAGGCATTTATGAGCCACACCGAGCTCTTCATTGTATACCCGGCTTTCATACGGAGCTCCATGGAGCATGGCTCTCAACTTTGGGCTGATGCTCCTACTTCTCACCTTGCTTCACATGAGGTGGTTGAAAACTAAGCCTTGTGGATCATTGTAATCTCAAGATGGGATGCTGGTTCCCAAGGACTATTCCTCTGTTACTGGCAGCATGTTGGTTGGTTCTATTTTATACAAGTTCACATTTGGCTTTGTTCAAACTTCCTTTTCCTACTTATGTCCTACCCAAGCTACACGTGTTCCTCCAGAAACTCGCCTGGCTTCCCCTGTGCATTCATCCATCCCCTTATTCTCCTGATTGTGGAATTGTCTCCGTGTCCATGGTCTCATCCTCCTTACTTCACTCTTTCAAATGTGCTGCCCATCACCATCTGATGTGCTCACCCTTGCACATCCATGATCTCTTCTACACGTGCGGATTCTTCCCATTCTGTTCCACTCTGGACCATTCATTGGGTGCTTGTTTTGTGTTATTCTTCATTTCCTCATTCTGGATGTCTGTACACCCCCACCCCCTCATTTCCATCTGTGGTTTGTAAACCTGCTTCCATGAGCCGAGACCCTTGTATTAATGGCAAAAAGGCAATTGTCACAAACAAACATGACTCAAATAGTGAGGCCCGAACAGAATCTGAATAAATGAATGTAGAAGGCACTTTCCGCTTCATATACACAGTGAAAACTAGAACTACGTTGTCGATGGCACGCCATCGCATATTCCCGCGCGCACTGCTTTGTCCCATTAACGCTAGTTTTTTTTTTTTTTTAATCAGCCCCCATGACCCTACCCCCTCTGGCCCAGCCCCTAGGGGTCATATCAAAAATCCGACAGTGTTGTGCACTTCCCCATACATATATCTACTATGTCCCAAAGTTTCAAGTTCCTATCTCAAATGATGAAGGAGGAGCTATTTTGACCCCCTATCCACTAAGCACCCCCTACCCCCCAAGCACCCTCTGATCATCATGGGTTTAAAAAAATATGTTGTTAAATGTGTAACTCATGAATATGTTTGATTTAAAAAGCTACAAGACAATTTTTTTTTAATCGACCCCCATGACCCCCAATCCCTCTGGCCCGGCCCCTAGGGGTCATATCAAAAATCCAAAAGTGTTGTGCACTTCCCCATACATATATCTACTATGTCCCAAAGTTTCAAGTTCCTATTTCAAACGGTGTAGGAGGCGTTACAGGGTAAGACAGACAGACGGATGGACGGACGGCGGAGAAAATCACAATATTCCCGCTTTTCTTCGAAAGCGCGGGAATAATAACATGCAAAAGTAGGATGAGCAGTAGAAGATTCATGGGTATATCAAGACCCAGGTGGAAGTAAACAATGGAAAAGGATCTCATGGAAGCAGCTGTAATTTATATCGGGGAGAAGCACAACATCAAGCCAAAGATAGGAAGTATGGGCTCGCTGTGGTCCGGGCCTTCTGCTGTGTAGCAACATTTTTATTGATGGTAAGCAAGTGGTTCATGAGGTAGAACTTTTAATGGAATGAAAGTGGCTGTTTTGGTGCTTTAGCCAGAGTTTCTACCTGATTGCAGGTCCTTGTTTTACATTCGCAGGCAGAGGCTCGCAAAGGGCTTGAAGACTCGCTGCGACAAGCAGAGGGGGACAAGGTTCTTTTGCAACATCGCTTGTCTGAAAGCCAGCGCAAGAATGAAGCAAAGGCAGGATGCAACCGGGCCTACGAAAATGAAAGTGAGAAACCTGGGGCGTTGGGGTGAAGAAAATACCATTACGGGAGACTTGGAATTAATGTTAAGGAAGAGAAGTAATAGATTAATTTGTGACTGAGGCTTGAATTAAGAATTGACTTGTTACTTGCAATGATATGATTGTTGTGCTAATGGCCATATTAATGCTTATTCCACTTTTTATCGTCGGCAGTTTTTGCCCTCAAGGAGCAGTTGGAGGATATGCGGAAGAAAAATCAAAATTCACAGATTTCGAATGAGAAGATTGCACAACTGGAAAAGAAGGTTCGTTTGTTTTGTTCAACCTTGATCACCTTGCTAAATACTATAAGTTGACCAAAAACCAAAACATAAAGTTGGGACTACCATTGTATAAGGAAACGAAACATTTGGATCCATTATAATACAAGTGTGCGCGCTTGCGCGTGCGCATCCATGCTTCCCACCTGTGTATCACAAAACAGTCGGAAAGAATTCCGTCAATGAAAATGCAACTACAAACTTTATGTTTGGGTTTTTTGGCCAATTAATCGTTCTTTTTGTTTAATTATTTCTTTGATTATTTAAATGGACTGGCCTATAAAATTGATAACTAATTTCACTTCCTGCTATTGCCTGCAGTACAATCCTACAGTGATGTAGGGGGCTGTAGCTCTGCTAAGCTCATCTCTAATACGCAGAGGTCATGCAACCGTTTACCCAGAAGAGCCTTTTTAAAATTTAAATTGTCCCTGGTTACCCCCAGAACTGTTTTGTGCCCATTAACAATGGGAAGGTATTTCCTGTTGCTCAGGATGCATGCAGCAATAGCTGGTGTGGCACTTGCTTCCTGGTACCTACTATGGAAATGGGGTCTGATCTCG
Source organism: Eptatretus burgeri (assembly GCF_056783735.1). NCBI lineage: Eukaryota > Metazoa > Chordata > Myxini > Myxiniformes > Myxinidae > Eptatretus > Eptatretus burgeri. The sequence continues at coordinate 38,795,123 of NC_140965.1, forward strand.
ACTTGATGTCTTGTAGGGTTTCACCAGTTCACTCTGGGGAGGAGCTTCTGCCCCTCGCTCATGGAGACCTACTCCTATTGAGGAGTGGTCTAATTGTATGACCATGCATTCTGACCCTTCGGGGTTTGTATGCATGTGTTTGGTGACTCATTTACGTCAGCCTTCATGCTGAGGTGCATGTATATGCTCATGGGACAGTCTTGTTGAACTGCATACCTTGGCCATGAGGTCAAGGTGCCTGTCCCAAACTACTTAAATGTTTTACCTTTTTTGTCTTAAAAAAAAAAAGGCACAGCCATAAGGCAAGAGCCAACAACCCTGAAACGTGTCCGTGGATGTTCCATCTTCGGGGTGCCCTTGTCCATAAAATTGATAATTAAATCATCTTCTCGGTATTGGCTGCAGTACAATCCTATTGAGAAGTAGGGGGGCTGTATCTCTGCTAAGCTCATGCCTTATAGGCTGAGCCGATGCAACTGTTTAGCCAGAAGAGCCTTTTAAAATTTAAAATTGTTCTTCATTACCCCCAGAACTGTTTGATGCATGCGAGCAACTCATTGGGTGCAGATCTCCTACGTGCAGACATAATAAATATATGCTTTATATATTTGATGAAATTATTTGTGAAAGAGCTTTATATTCAAGAGCACTAGGTTATAATGATATGCAAGCCAAAAGACAAACTAAAAATGTTGAATATGTAAATTAACTTAAACAATGACCAGAAAAAGGGCGCATCATGTGACCCAAAATGCAATGTAAGTAAACATGCAATATTTAAAGTGTGCTATGATTACTTAGTAATGAACAAATTGATAAAGTACTAAAAATTTTACAAGCAATATTTTAAATACATATATCAACGCTTAAGTGCATCATAGGTCAGAGACAGACAGAGAGGGATCACATGTAATTACTTCCTTTCTAATGTATAAAATCCGCTCACCTTCGACTGTTTTTAAAGCCCATTGTGGTTGCATTCTGCAAACAGCTAAACAACTCGAGTAAATCACCAACCAGTGGTTAAAATGAGCTCTTTACTGGGATATTGGCTTCAAATTGCATCAGCATGCAAAATTTCAGCTTTCTACCCCACCTTAGAGGAACGAAACATTTATATCGGTGGTGAAAAATATTTACGTGTGTGTGTGTGTGTGTGTGTGTGTGTGTGTGTGTGTGTGTGTGTGTGTGTGTGTGTGTGTGTGTGTGTGTGTGTGTGTGTGTGTGTGTGTGTGTGTGTGTGTGTGTGTGTGTGTGTACTGTATATGTATATATATATATATATATATATATATATATATATATATATATATATATATATACATATTTTCTAGTGGGGTATGCTTACACATTGTTCGCAATAACGAACTAGGCTTCAGCATTTTCTTGGGTCGCTCACCCGCATTTGTTGTTTCATTTATTTATTTTCATTTTTTTTTCAGCTGTTCATATTTTCACAAACAAATACAACCCATTGCTTCACTGACAGTGATATTAAAGGGGGGGGGGTGTGAGGGAAAGAGAGAGGAAATATGGAGAGGGAGAGAGGAGAACTGGCGGTCAGTGAATTTCTCCAATGGTTGATCCAAGAGGAACAGTTCCGTGCTTTTCCGTGTTGAACGCGCTATACTCACTCACTCTGGGAATCAAAAAGAAGAAGAAAAAAATTAGAGATAAAAAAAAGAAAAATAAAAGTGTACTTTTAACACCAACCGACAGCGAACCGAAAGCTCAACTGACATCTCCCTCTCTCCCACTGACGTCTTCTTCTCTCCCACCGGATGTAGCAACCCCCACCGGATGTAACAACTTCCTTCCTCTTGATGGACCCCTAAATATTTTTGGAACTGTGGCAAATTTGGCCAGGAGTATTTTCTAGTCAGGTAGAACAAAATAATCAACATGCCCCAAGAATATTCAAATTTTGAATTTTTCCCTTATGATTTTGGACCACCCTAATATATATATATATATATATATATATATATATATATATATATATATATATATATATATATATATATATATATATATATATATATATATATATATATATATATACATACAGATAAATATTGTTGCGGATCCGGGGTGGTGGGATTCGGACCCGGTCCCTGGCGCCACCCCCGCCACCACTGTCTCTGGGGATCTATAATGTCGGCCGGCTCGGCACAGGCCTTGGGTCACGCGTCTTCAATCGCAATACCAACGTAATCCTGAACCTTACCAGTTGGGGAGATGGAACCCCTGGTTACAGCCCGGTTTTGTCAGAGACTGAGTGGAGTCTACCAGTCTGTAACCATTTTGGTCTTGTATGCAAATCGATCGGATCGTTCCTCGACGCGACAGGAATTAATCCATAACGGCAACTTCATATGAATTAACCAGATTTATTGGGGACATCAGGGATCACAATACAAGCAATAAACACGACAATGGTTTTATTAACAAACCTCAACCCGTTCTTAACTCGGGAACCACAGCTACAGGTTTCGAGGGGACCACTACTGAACTATGCCTTATACAACACGTGCAGACAAAACAGACAGACAGCATGCATGCAGACAGAGTACTTGGTGATGGCTCATGGGCCAGAGGAAAGCGTCCAAAAAGCACGAATGTCGCTCGTAACAAACAAGCGGGTGTCCACAGGTTCGAACTCCCGCTTGAACGCACCACGCGGCAAGAAATGGCGGCGCAGCACTCCCGCTCCCTCAAGGCACCGCGTGCGCGGTCTCTGCGTGCTCCGACCTCGCGCAGGGTCGAAGATGGGCCTCAGCTGATCTCTCTCACTGTCCAGCACACAAATCCCGGCCCGGCCTGTTCTCCAGACAAGGCCCAAATCGAGGGACAAGTACGGAGGCTCCGCGGTGTGTGAACAAGTACGGAGGCTCCGCGGCCAGACGCATGCCGAATCGGTCGATCACCTCCCCGCATGAGTCGATTGTCGACTCCATGTCCAGGCTGCCTCTCAAAGCCGACTGCAGTTTCCCAAGCTCAGAAATGAGCCTCAACCTGAGGCCTCGTTGTTTCTCTCCTTTTTAAAACACGTCGCGCCTTGAGAGCGACTGTTTCCACACACCGATCTTTTGTTCCTTCTCTCGGCGACTGCCGTTCTCCAAACTCAGAGCTCACTTGTTGCCCTCGTTTCTTCAACCCCCTCTCCAGGTGACTGCCGACAAAAAGCCCCGCCCCTTCGCGTCACTGCCTCTCCAGGCCACACCTCTCTCTCAAGGCCACACCCCCTCAGCCGACTGGGAGGGGCCTATTGTCGGTAGGGGGGAGGAAGAAGATCGAGCCCCTATTTCACCACCGTAGGAACATAAAAACAGTCTTTTATACCTCCCAACACACTTATTGTTCACTTTACCAAACAACCTATCGAAACAGGCATTTGATGGGGGATCTGAGCTAATCCTATACTTAGTATTCCCATCAAGGGCCATTTCCATAACAATATATACACTGATGAGCCAAAACATAATGACTACCTGCCTAATATGCTGTTGGTCCTCCGTGTGCCACCAAAACAGCACCGACCCGCCGAGGCATGGAATGTACAAGACCCCTGAAGGTGTCCTGTGATATCTGGCACCAAAACATGAACAACAGACCCTTCAAGTCCTGTAAGTTGTGAGGTGGAGCCGCTATGGATCGGACTTGTCGGTCAAGCACATCCCACAGATGCTCAATTGAATTGAGATCTGGAGAATTTGGAGGCCAGATCAACACCGTGAACACTTCATCATGTTCCTCAAACCATTCCCGAGCAATGTGTGCAGTGTGACAGGGCACATTATCCTGCTGAAAGAGGCCATTGCCATCAGGGTATACCATTGCCATGAAGGGGTGTACCTGGTCTGCAACGATGTTTAGGTAGGTGACACGTGTCAAATTGACGTCCACATGAATGGCCGGACTCAGGGTTTCCCAGCATTACATTGCCCAGAGCATCACACTCCCTCTACCGGCTTGTTGTCTTCCCACAGTGCATCCTGGTGCCATCACTTCCCCAGGTAAACAGCACCCACATACATGGCCAGCCACGTGATCTAAAAGAAAATGGGACTCATCGGACCAGGCGACCTTCTTCCACTGCTCCAAGATCCAATTCCGACACTTGCGTGCCCATTGTAGGCGCTTTCGATGGTGGACGGGGGTCATCCTGGGCACTCTGACCGGTCTGTGGATACGCAGCCCCAAACGCAGCAGGGTTGGATGCACTGTGGATTGTGACACATTCCTCCCGTGACCACCATTAAAGTTTTCTGTGGCTTGTGCCACAGTCGACCTATCTGTTTGGACCAGACGGGATGGCCTTCATTGCCCTCGCGCATCAATGAGTCTTGGGCGCCCAACACCCTGTCGCCGGTTTGTGGTTTCTCCCTCCTCGGACCACTGTCGGTAGGTACTCACCACTGCTGACCGGGAGCACCCCACAAGCCTTGCCATTTCAGAGATGCTCTGACCCAGTCATCTGGCCATAATTCGGCCCTTGTCAAAGACGCTCAGGTCTTAACTCCTGCCCATTTCTCCTGCATCGAACACATCAACTTCAAGAACTGACTGTTCACTTGCTGCCTAATACATCCCACCCCTTGACAGGTGCCATTGTAACAAGATAATCAATGTTATTCACTTCACCTGTTCGTGGTTATAATGTTTTGTCTCTTCAGTGTGTGTGTGTGTGTGTGTGTGTGTGTGTGTGTGTGTGTGTGTGTGTGTGTGTGTGTGTGTGTGTGTGTGTGTGTGTGTGTGTGTGTGTGTGTGTGTGTGTGTGTGTATGTGTATATATATATATATATATATATATATATATATATATATATACATACACACATACATACTACATACATATTGTGACGTCCACGGGACTTGAACAGTCCTGCCAACGTAGAATGAGCCGAAATGATGGAGGCGGTTTATTTTTTATAACCCAAAGATGGCGGTTTTAATCGCTCCACAGCAAACGGGACGAGGAAGGTGGCACGAGTCACTTTTCACTGAGTTAATAATGTTTATTTCTCTAACCAGAAATAATAATAAGACTCGGCAAGAGGAGGGATCCAGGGCGATTCGATGGGATGGTGGTGTGGGTTCGGGCGTGGGGAAAACACAAACAATTCCAATGGATATACAAATCTCAAACCCTCTCAGGCGCCAGGTACACACACACACACACACACACACACACACACACACACACACACACACACACACACACACACACACACACACACACACACACACACACACACACAACGTAGCTGGTGGTCAGGCTTGCCCGTGGTGTCGACGCAACAGTCACTGGATTGGCGCCGGATGAGCTGGCGTTGCGCTCGTCAGGGGCAGGAGACACCGTGGTGCTGTTCCTGGTGGTGTCGACCTCCTGGTGTAGGCCCAAGAACGCTCACAGCCGCCAGGGAGCCAGTTCTGGCGCCAAGATGCGAGCAGGAGAGGGAGGCAGGTCCGCCCGCCGTTCGGTCCCGTACTCCGAGCCAGCAGAACTCCAGAGCCAACCGAGGTGAGGCACGAGGCACAGCAAGGCCACGAGACACGACAAATCGAGGAACGAACCAACGCAAGAGAGAGCGTGCTCCGAGACCAACAGCCTCTACCAGACGCTTTCTTTTTATCCCTCTTCCTCCTCTTCTTTTCCCAAACAGAACCTTTTTATACTCGAGTCCTCGTCACTTCCAATCGAGCCCTTTTATTGGCCCTCCGCCGTCGCCTTCCGCCAATCGTGATCACGGGACGGAGCCATCCGCAGCACTGTCCTGTTACGTTACGGCAAGCCTAAAGGGAATACTAAAAGGGTTTACGCATACACACTTACCCTAACCCGTCTCCCTATCTAATTACGTGACAATTATCATTTACCCCTTAAAGAAATGGACATTTACTAGACAACTTATCACCACTGAATTGCAACTTATTACATCAAGATCCTGGTAAACTCGAGCAGCATGGCATACCTAATTAAACATCCTAATTACCCTTTGAATGCATACCCCCCCCCCCCCTCAGACGTAACAATATACACACTAGACGGCCCATGAACCAGATGGGTTCCTGTTGTGACAGCGGTTGATTAAAAAAAAAATTCAATAAAAACATGAAGATAGCTCCAGCTAACTTTTCCGCTGAGTTTGTTTGCATTGAACAAATACTCCGGAAGAGTACTTCACTGAATCGGGATTTGATTTTTTAATAATTTTTTCCGTTGCCCGATTTGAACAAAACTTGATACTGCACACTGAAGGAGAATGGTGAGTAAGGTGGCCCTAAAATGTTTGCGATATCATGTACCGTTTTGGCTGTATTTCGGGAACATGCATACATACATACATACATACATACATACATAGATACAAGATGAGAGTTTTAGTAATATACTAGCAAAGTATCCGCCCATGGGCGGGTACAGTTATCTGTTGAATGGCATTGGTCCCGTCTCGATCGGATGAAATTGCGAAATTGACGTTATCCGGTGACCTTGACCCCGTGACCTTTGACCTTGACCTTGATCCCCTTATGTCCCTTCCCAAGGATCACATATGCCAAGTTTCATCTCATTCTATCCAACGGTTTGGCCGTCTATAAAGGACAAACAAACATGAAAAATTGACGTTTTAGTCAATTTATGACGTCATAACTCGAAAACCGGAAGTCGGAAGTGAATGTCGTCAATGAACTGTCATTTAATTTTGATTATCTGTCGAATGGCGTTGGTCCCATCTCGATCGGATGAAATTGAGAAATTGAAGTTACCAGGTGACCTTGACCCCTTGACCCCATGACCTTTGACCTTGAACTTGACCCCCCCCCCCCCTCCCATGTCCGTTCTCATCTCCCAAGGATCACTCATGCCAAGTTTCATCTCATTCCATCCAACGGTTCGGCCGCCTATAAAGGACGAACAAACAAACACACACACATACAAACATATTCTATTTTTTTAGTATAGTAGATAGAAAACAGACATATATGTATGTATATGTATATATATAAATATATATATATATATATATATATATATATATGTATATATATTTTTTTGTTTGTTTGCTTCAACCACATGCTTACCTTTCCCTCCTCCTCATACTACCAAACTTCCCCAGCTTGAAGAAACAGATGATCTTCTTCGCGCAGAAGCTGAAGTTTCAGCACGCTTGAAAAAGGGCCAGGCAGAATCGGCCAAGAGCCTGGCCCAGATTGAGGCTGTGAATCGTGAAATGCAGGAGAAATCCCGAGGTTTGGAAGCGGCTCGCCTGTCAACTAACAAGGAGTTGATTGCTCTCCAGTCTGCTCTCGAGAGCGAGCGGAGGGACCGGACTCAGAGCTCGGAAGCAATTGCTGAAATGCGAGGTTAGTAACCATTGTGAAGGCCGTTTTTAATTTATTTTACAAAATCTGATCTTTTCTGCAAGTAACTTGCTTGTCTACAACAAGCAGATTTTAAACCTTGTATCCTAAATATTATGCTCATCATGTTATCACATGTATGTGCAAAGTATAACGTGTTCCAATTGCATTTGGACTGGCTTTAGTTACTTGTCTTTCCATTCTTTAAACTTTTTTTTATACGCCCGATATATATCGGGGCGTATTATGTGATACCGGTCGTCCGTCCGTCTGTCTCTGTCCGTCCGTCCGTCCGTCCGTCCGTTCCTGTCCGCACTCTAACTCCCAAAGTTTTCAACTTTCACGTTTCATATTTGGTACATAGGTCCAGACTGTGGAGACGGTGTATCCCGACATATGTTCGTCATCTCAAGTGGTTGCCATGGCAACCAGGATGCTGTTTTCCATGTCGTAGCACAATTCTGTATATACCTTCTTGTTCTTCATAAATTGATGTGTTTGAATATATAATTGTGTGTGTGCGTGTGCGTGTGTGTGTGTGTGTGTCACAGAGACTTTTTCAGGCGTATATTGTGCTCGCTTGCACTCTTGTTGAACTTGTTTTAAGATTAAGGTTTAAAAAAAAATATATTTTGTTTTATTACAGCTAATAGAAAGTCCCGTCAAAATGATGGGCGATCCTTTTGTATTTTCACACTATCCAGCCTTGAAAACTCAGTCTAAAACCAAAATTATACACAGCAACCTTCATTTACTACACAAATTGCTCATCACTTTCTTTGAGTAGTGCAGAGACGATAGGCCGCTGCAACCCGGATTACATGTACATAAAGCAAAAACATGCCTAATGCTTATGATTGGTGACCCTTCTGTATTTTCACACGAATCAGCCTAGAAACATCAAGCCAAAAGCAAAATTACCTCCAAAAACCTTCATTTATTATCCAAATTGCTTCATCCCTTTATTTGAGTGGTGTATAGGCCACAGATTGCTGCTGTGATCACTCCTGAAAATAATGTATATAACCTGGATTACATACATGAAGCGCAAACATGCTTACTGCTCATGTCCATATGTCGTATATCGTTTTTATATAGCTTGGATAATTCCAATTGCACTCGGCCATGGGTTGATACCAGAGGCCTGAGGCCTATACACCTTCACAAAACGGCAGTCATTCTTTTTCAGGTTACAATTGTGGGTGGAGTCGGCCCATCTGTCCAACGAATGGGTACAGACCAGACATGCATACCTACATATGCTGTAGGTTCATTGTAGGAAGATGGCCCAGATTATTCTCTAATGAAGGATTAAAGTAAATTGAGACGAGAACCTTCAGAATTGATTTTACAAAAAGTAGTATTACCAAATCACGTCTGCATTATCTGTAATTATTTTGTATGCTTGTGTTACATCTTGTTGGAAATGTTGAACTGTACTGATTACCATCACTGTAGCTGGCAGGATATGTTAGACGTATGCACACTCGCTTACGAGTTCTTTAACCTGTGGTTGAATCTCGATACAGCTATATACTGTGGTCGTCGTGTTTTTCATGCGGAGCATGGCATCAATACATGCATCCTCCATTGGAATAATGTTCAGCTGCTTGCCAGCACTTGTCGTTGGTGCATGTTAAAGATCCCTCAGTCTCTTTCGTGAAGAGTGGGTGAGTTATCACCAGCACCCTGACTAATTCTAAATTACATCCACCCATCCATTGGGACCATACTCTTTGCAAAGCATCGGTGCTGCCTCAGCAGTCTCCTTGGCCAGTGGGCACAATCCTGGACAGGTCGTCTCTCCGACGCAGGATACCAGCATGCTGGTACTCATTTTGCCGACCACGGAAGGATGACGGGCAGAGTCAACCCCACCTGGTATTAATTCAACAGTTGAGGGGGATTTGAACTCGGGATCCCAGGATTCCAAGCCCACCACCCAAACCATTAAGCCAACACCAGGCATATTCTAAATTCCTGTGGTCAAATATGAGGCCGAGTCAGCCGGTTCTAGAAACACTTGGGCCAGAACCGTATTCTCCAGTCAACTCCACAGGAAGGTGAGAATAGCTCAAGCCATTAAAGAATAAGAACAATGCCTACCCTCAGTACCGACAGTAATGCATTGTACCGTTTAGGAAGTTTCATGCATAATATGTGAATGAATTTTGCTTTTTTAATCTGCCGATAGACGAAACTGACTCAACACTTAAATTTAAACTATACTTTGACTCTTGTTTTAAGGGTACTGTCTCTGCAGGACGTGTGGCCTCGTTGCAAGAGGAGGTTCGGAACCTCAAGGAGAGTTTGGCCAGAACTGAGGCAGAAAAGCAGCAGCTGCAAGATAAACTGACAACTGCAGAAAAGGTGTGTGGATACGTTTGATTATTGCCATTTCCTCTGCAAGAATGAAATTGCGGCTTTTGTTTCAGTGTGACTGATCTCAGTACAGTTTGGTTCTCTCTCTTATTCAAAGAAGTTTTGGCAAAAACAAAATATTGTCCATCAGTGAGATGTCTTGCCTCTGTTCTGTTACAATCTTCCAAAATTTCCATGAGTCTGTCACTTATTGGGTTGGAGGAAAATCGTTTATCAACATTGTGCTTTCCCCAAAGGAGAGAAACAGCATTGAGGTTGAACTGAGCTTCAAGTTGAGGGCACTGCAGCAGTCGTTTGAGCAGGAAGCTAAGGAACACCGCGCAACACGTGCCCGTCTTGCCGATAAGGATCGCAAGTACGAGAGCATTGAAGGAGCCAAGTCTGAAGCCGTCAAAGGTAAGTCATTGATAGAGTGATTACATGAGTTCCCGGTCATGAGGAACTTTGGCAATTGCAAACTGGGAGGTCCATTCCTCTTCAACTTGACCTATACTCTTGACCTGACAGCTATGGAAGCATTACTGGCTGAAGAGAGGGGCAGTCGGCAGCAAGCCGAGATGCGCTGCACTGAATTGGAAAAGTCTCTGCACATGCTTGAATTTGACCTGCATCAGTCTGAGCAGAAGCTAAGCCAACTGGCCCAGCACAAGGAGCATCTCGAGGACGAGGTATATTATACCATGTTGCTAAAAGACATTTGCGTCGGCACCAGATATTATCATGACTTTGCAAATGACCTTTAAAAATAAATACATTTGAACAGCTTAAATTATGTATCGCTTTGTCTTGCTTCATACTGATTTTTTTTATATTATATACATCCAAAGGATCCTCTTATCAATCTTGCTTAGAGGGTGTTCCTGTAATCCACGTATCAGGGCAATCCCACTGTGAATAGCTTGTCATGCGTTTCACAAGGTTGTGTGAATTTTGCACTTCCTTTTTCCTGGTTCTTTTAAAATATCGGAAACATTTTGTTTTGTGTCTCAGCTGAAGTCTCAGAGCCTGAAGTTGGAACAAGAGGCACAGCGAAGGGAGCTTACTCAAGGTGATGCAAAAACACAGGCCCAACTTGTGGCCCAGCTTCGTACTGCAGAAAAACAGCTACAGCAAGAACTGATGGACTTGCACGAGGCGAAGAAGATGACAGAAAGGCAACTGATGCAGCTTCGAAAGTTAGTAGTTGCTGTTGTCTGTCACCTATATTTCCTTGTGTCTGTGTCAATCTATCTGTCATTGGTTGTTATCTCCATTTGCGGGCTTAAGGAGATGGAACGAAGTCCAGTCAGGAATTAAAGTATCTACCTTCGCTTTGGTAAGAGATCACAATTCATGGACCAAGCTGTTCCACTTTGTTGTTCTGACATTTGTTCCGAGGGTTCTTATAAGGATCGGCACTGAACCCCAGACTGCCTCCAGTTGTCGTTCGTTTGTGATAATATTCCTGGGGATGTTTTTTTTATAAATCTCAGTGAGGTTCTTTATTATTCCTGTTGCCTCAGTCATCACTGATGTGAAATTTTTGATACTGTTCAGCTTCCAAGATCCCTTGATCTCATTTTTGAGTTCCTGTTAATTGGTCATTTTCTTGATTTCTTCATTATTTAAGCCAAAATCGCTGGGTACTGATATCTCAATCAGCAATGCTGTCTTTTCCTTTTTGTTCCTGAGTAAGATGTCCGGTCGTAAGGCTTTGTCTTCTGTGTTCACACTCGATGGGATCATCAGGTCGTACGTGAACATGACATCCTTATTTTCAATGAGTGCCCTTGGTTCGTGTTTCCATGAGTTTTCTGGAACTGTGATGTTGAAATTTTTGCAGATATTCCAATGAATCACTTTGCATACTTTGTTGTGCCGTTGTGTGTAAAGTTGTTCTGATAATAGTTTTTTGCATCCCGAAAGCAGGTGACTAGTACTTTCTCTTTCTATCTTGGAGAACCTACACTTGTCCATCTGGTTCAGTTCCGCCATCTTTTTAAATCCATTGGTGTAGTGACCTTGATCTTGGGCATTTATTGTTATTCGTTCTCCCAGTTGACCTGACCCCTCTTCTTTGTCGATCCCAACTCAGTCGAATTCTTTTTTTGTGTGTGTTTCCCTGCTCTTTTGTCATTCTCCCAGTTGTTGGTGTATATTTTTTGATATTTCTTTTGATATATTTATTTTCTTTTTGAAATTGTTGGGGCTGTATTTGTTGCCGTTTCATTTTCCTGCACGGTATCTTCTATTTGCACCTGTTTTTGGAAATTCCTTGCCAGGTGAGTTTGGGATACATTTTCAGGTTCGATGTGTTCATGATTGTTTACAAATTGAATTTGATGGTTTGTTGAGTATTTCACATACTCAGCTCATCCTACACTCATCGCTCTGTGCACCTGGTTTAGTTCCATGAGGCCGCTCTCTCCCTCTCGTCTCAGCAGATACATTCTCAGGATTCACCTGGTTTTGTAAAACATTTTGTGGATGGTATGGAGTTTTCTTGTTTTCATATCTAATTTATTGATTTCTTATTGGGACCGGTTTACTAATCCACAGCCACATTGGAACACTGGTACTGCAAGTTGGTTTTTGGCTTTGATTTTGTTTCTTGGGGAGAGGTACATTTTCAGGATCAGCTTCGTTCTACGTAGGTATTCTTTGGCGATTGTTTTGCGCATTTGTTTGTGACATATTTGGTCGCCCTCTTCTACCCCGAGGTATTTGTATTATGCTTCATTTTCTGACTGCTGCGTTGTTGTTTCAAGGTAAATTTTTATGTTCTGTGTTTTTGTTGGTTTACCTTGTACAAATGTGCACTTGCCATGCTTAGCTAATCCAAATTCCATTTGAATGTCTTCAGAGAGACGTTTTACTAGTTCGAGGTGTTCTATAAATTTTTTGTCATTCGGGGGTGAGAAGAGCTTTAAATCGTCCATGTATAACAGGGGTGTCACGTTTCCTTTTCTTCAATGTTCTTCTATTGGTTGTTCGAGTGTATCTGTGTCCTTGTTTGTTGATGAGGTTACTCAGTGGGTCCAGAGCCAGAAAAAGCAAGAGGGGGGAAAGACTGTCTCGCAGGAAGGTCCCACACCATAACTTCACATGTGGTATGTCAATATTTCCTAATGAGTGCTGTTATATAAATGTCGTATTCCAGAGCTCCATTGCTTTTTCAATTAGTTTAATTATTTGGGGATTAATTTTGTATATTTGCATGCATTTAATCATCCACGAATGAGGGACACCGTCGAAAGCTTTCTTATAATCTATCCAGTCGGTGGACAATTTGGTACTTCCCGTTTTGCAATTTTCAAGTCCAGCCTTGTTCAGTAGTAGGTGGTCTATTGTTCAATAACTACCTCTTACACCTCTTTTGTTCTGCCTCTAAACCTCCTTGATGTGTTTGGTGATGGTGCATCATTTCTGTAAGTATTCCTGTTAGAAGTTTGTATGTTGTTGGTGGGCATGTTATTGAACGGTATTTGTGAGGAAGTTTGGTTTCTTCAGATTTGGGGATGAGAAATGTGTTTCCTTCTCCGAGCCACTCATCCACTGCCTTTTCCTCTTGGATCAAGTCATTGGATGTCCTGGTGTAGTGATTGTGGAGAGCACCAAGTTGTTTTAGCCAGACGTTCGGAAGTCCATCTGGGCCTGGACTTTTAAAGTTTGGCATTTTTGAAGTTGTTTTCTCATTTTTTCTTCCTCATTAATCACTGGGAGCATTTCCTCTCGATATTACTTCATCTTTTCCAAGTCTGTGATCCATTCTGCTTCCTTGTTATGTTCCTTTTGATCTTCAAAAATTCCTTTCCAGAATGTTTCTAGCTTTTCTTTTTCAGGGGAGAGTTGACGCATTCTGCTTTTGTTTCCCTAATCCATGGTAGAATATTTTCAGGTTACTCTCAAATATGTGGTTTTGTTTTCTCCTGTTGTTTGCTTCCTCATAGTTTTTTTTTTTAATACTCCTTGCTATCGTTTCTATTTTGAGGTTGTTTTCAGCACCCAAGCACTTGAGGTCTTTGTTTTTGATTTTGTATTTGATTTTCATTCTTTGGATTCTTTTTTATATTTTGGCCTTCTGTTTCCTTTCCTGAACTGTTGTATCTGACCTACTTCCTTCTTCAGTTGCTCTCTTTGTGTCTCTATTCTCTGTTTCCATGGTGCGATTTGGCTTCTATTTGTTCGGCCTGGTTTTATTTTTAGCAGCGTCTCGCATAGCTAACGCTGCTCTAAGGGCGCCGGCGTTGTTGTTGTTGTTCTTCTTCTTCTTCTTGTTGTGAAGACAAAACCTTTAGGACTCGGCTCTTTTATATAAAGGATCCGGATCTCCTTACATACTAAACACCTGTACACATCCTCGCATTGAGGGTTCCTTTTGAGAGCGTCTATCATGAACTTTTAAATATATTCAGACATTTGTTTTTAAGTTTCGAAAAGTTCACGTTAATATTTAAAGATTATTCCATTTAATGTGTTGTAATTTCGTAAATACACTATTTTCTCATCATGAACGAAGATCGTCCATGACGGATGTGATGTGATGGCACGTGACGAAATATCGGAAGTTGTTGTTGTTTATTATTATTATTATTTTTTTAAATTCTTCTTCCTCTTCTTGTTCTTCTTCTTCTTCTGGTGAAGACAAAACCTTGAGGACACTGCTCTTGGACACATTTGTCCTTGTTCCTCTTCTGGTGTTGCTTGCCCGTTTCTCTTTCTTGAATGAATAGTGTTGCTGGGAAACGCACGATATTGATTTATTTCAAGGTGGATGATGTTGAAATCTCTTTTCTAATTGAATGGTTGTCCGCCTCACTAAGATTTTTGTCCGTTTGTTGTTGTTTCTTCGTTTTATCAGTTTTATCTCTTCCATTTTGTTGGCCAACTCTTTTTCAAACTTACAATGCTCTTCATCATCTTCACCCTCCTCCTTCCCCTCATTCTGCTGCATCTCCCTTGTTTTTCTGCCCATCATCATCTGCCTTTTCCCCTTTGTTTGTGCCTGAGTCACCTGGTCCTTGTCTCTGAATCGATCTTCCCTCTCTTTCTTGGGGACACCCTTGTTCTCTCCTTTTTCCACACTTTTTCTCTGCCACCTTTGGACTGGCTCTTTTTGGGGTTTGGGTCCCAATCTTGTTGCACAGCCAAAATGTCCTCTCGTGCCATCTCGGCCAAATCCCTGCCAACCCTTTCTTCACCTTCAAGCGAGCACTTCGCACTCCTAGCTTTAATCTCCATTGCCACTTGTTGCCTTGCCCTCGATGTAATTTCTTCTGTTCTATCTTTATTTAGACATCTTTTAATTGTTGGAAGAAAAAAAAAAACCTCAAATTTATCAAGGGGGACTGTCTCCACTGTCGTGGCCAATTTTGTGTTTGTTTTTTTCAGCTGGTTCCTGAACCGCTCACCCTTACCTTTCCTCCCCTTGCCTCATGTATGGAATACATTCTGCATTGGAGGTTATCTCCTTCTCCTCAACACTCCAGGTTTCTGTTTGTAGTTTTCATCTCTGCAGTGTTGTCTTTGATGGTGGAGAGACAGTCAACACCCTTACAGATTCTAGCTTTGGTGCATAATCATGTCTCTTTTCAAGGTGATGTTTTTCTTCGCTTGAGAAGGTGCAGTCTTTATTTTTTTTACAGTGCATTTTCCTGCTGCTCGGAGTGGCCGCCCAGACGTAGGGTTTCTCCGATAGGAGGCCTGTGACCCTTTACTCGAGATATATTTCTCCTCATCAACACAAGATGTTCCGTCATTTTGCCGTGCCCCATCTTCATTACCTCCTCCTGTTCTACTCAAGGCCCCTCTGCCCCAGGAATCGCCGTGCAGCTCGCCCAAGACGCTGGATCATGCAGAAGTCACACAGAATTGCGCTCTGCTCACTTTTCTTCCACCTTCATTGCCAGGGCTGGAATCTACCATCTAGATTCTAGCATCAGGGTCAATACCCCGGAATGTCCTGGTGCCACGACTGACACATCACCATGGTCTGCCTCACAGCAGAGACATGCAGACACACACACACACACACACACACACACACACACACACACACACACACACACACACACACACACACACACACACACACACACACACACACACACACACACACACGCGCACGCACACACAGGTAGAGAGAGACACACAGACAGAGAGACAAACACACACACACACACGCGCGCACACGCACACACAGGTAGAGAGAGACACACAGACAGAGAGACAAACACACACACACAGACACACGACACACACACACAGCTACACACATATATACACACACAGACAGAGAGACACACATGCACGCACGCACACACACACACACACACACACACACACACACACACACACACACACACACACACACACAGAGACATGCGCACACATACACACATATACACTCAGACAGAGGGAGAGAGCGACACACACATATACACACACACATATATATACACACACATATATATATATACACACACATATATACACACACATATATACACACACATATACACACACACACACACACACACGCACACACGCACACACACATACAACACCAGATCACGTGTCAGTAAAAACAATAAAGAGCAGAGCATCCCGTCGATAATGTGATTTGACGTTTATTTTGCTTTTGCAAGATAAAATAATAAAAATTTTAAAAGCACTCCTCCATGTGACCTCGAGCACCAGCACGTGACCTTAAGTGAGCGGTCGTATCAAAATAAAAACCAGACATGTGCCGAGACTCGGGATCTATTGTGCCTGATGAAGCCGGCTGTGAATATGGTGAAACGTCGCCTGAGACCGACCGGGTCTGCTCTCGCTTTTTTGCTCAAATTAGCGGAGTAGATCTATTTTTTTTTTTAACTTTTGGATGGAAGCGCCTTCTTTCTTCTTTAAAAAATGTGCAATCCCAACCACCCCGATCTTATACAATATACAGGGTGGCCTGAAAGTCACTTTACCCCTTCCCAGTGAAGCATTGTTCTTGAACCCTTTTAATATACAGGTTTTATTGTGCTGTACTTACAATAATTAATTTGTCATTTTATCTGTATGTGCTCCATCATTCTTCTGAGTCAGTGTTTCCGCATACCATAGCGGGCGAGGGGCGAGGAGAAGGGACGGAGGGAAGTGCGAGAAATTTATCAGCGGTAAAGTAACTTTCGGGCTTCCCTGTGTGTGTATATATATGTATATATCGTTTTACCAATAAAATTAAATAAACAATTTACCTCAATAAAATATTTAATTCATAATTATTATATCAAATTGGTCACCAATTTATTGCAGTTATGGTGAGTTTAGTGGAGTTCAATCATGTTTACTGTTGGTTTTGGTCGACTTTTTATGTTGCGTTGTTGTTGACATTTGACATGTTGGATTTTCATGTCATTTGCTCAAAAACAAATACTCATTTCTTGTTGGCTGTACTGTCAGGGAGAGACAGATGAGTGAAGGCCAGACCAGAGAACTGCAAGAACAACTCGAGGCTGAACAATGCTTTTCGGTACGTCTTCATCACCTGACATTTGCCTTCTTTATCTGTACTGTATTGAGCTTGCTTGGCTAGATTGCTAGTCACTCCCCTTTTATTCACACAAGGAATAAGGGAGGTTTTGGGGATGGTGACCAATGATTGAAGAACCATCATTGCACCTTGACACAAACTATGCATGTTCAATTCCATGAGAGCACATGAAAACAAGCTTATGCAAGTGTGATGATAAATATTCCTTTTGCTGTCTATTATCTCTCAATCTTCCCCATGCATGGCAGACGTTGTACAAGACCCAGGTCAGAGAGCTGAAAGAGGAATGTGAAGAGAGACGGCGAGCCTCCCAGGAGCTACAGCAGCAGCAACAGCAACTTCAGGACGAGCGGTGAGCCTTGTTTACCTTTCATTGGTAGATTATGCAACTTGGAATCGGTAACGAGGACCTTTCAACACTGCTAATAGAATAAAAAAAATGCCAGTTGTGGCTCATCCAATCATTTCCAAACTTCAAAACTAATAGCAGATATGATTCTGCTCCAGAGAATGTTGGCAACATTGCAAGCTTGTTCTCAAGAGCAACAGGAAATTCCATTCATCTGTCAACGCAAAACAAAAATCTTATCAAACAATACACGAGTTTATACCAGCACAAATTGTTCGAAATGTTACGTTTTTTTTATTTTTCACTAAGAGGTTACTGAACTTTTGCAGTCTGCAGCAGTTTGCTCCATGAAAAAAAGGAAGCAAGTGACACGTAGCCTCGGATCGCAGGACCTGATTATTTTCAATCTCTCGCTCAGATTAAATGTTCCATCCAATGAAACTCTAAATTGTTTAAATTTACTTATCCGCATCAAGAGCATCCATTTGTTTCTGTTGATGTTTCTCCATTAGCTTTTACTCTCGCCTGGAGATAGTGATGTTTTTTTTTTCCTTCCAATACTCCCGGATTCCAAATGTAAGTGTTTTAACTCAACATTTTACAATGTTGACACCTGCTGTTCAAGAATGGCAAATGCAGATATTTTTTTGAGAAATAGTCTTCCATTTAACGTTTCTTGAGTTCATACATTTTGAGTTTATCCACTGATTTAGCAAGTCATGTAATCAATTGTAAACTTGTTTTTATTTGCCATTTGATGAGCGACTCCAGGAAAAAAAAATAACGATTTGTTTTCATTTCTATATCTTTTAATGTTTAAGTCTAATGCTCTGATACAAAGATGACCTGATTACATTTTGAATGCAAAAAATTGAAGGTCGAAGGGCATGTGAGCTTTGTTTGTAAATCTTTTCGTGAACGCAATAACTTGTGAACCACTGAAGGGATTTAAACCAAACTTGGCACAAGTATCGACTGTAATGCAAAGATGAACTGATTCAATACGGGACATTAGAAATGACGTAATCCACCCCAGAATGCTCAGTGGGTGTGCAAGTGCAGAAACCCCTAGCATTGGGGATCATCAGGGCAGCTGAATGTATATTGTGCGTGCGAGATAAAGATTGTTACCAAAAATGGTTTGAAAAGCTTCTTAAAGAAGCCGAAAATACTTGGAAACGTACCTGCAAGAAATGGGTGTGCCTCTGAACAACGAAAGAGTTGAAGAGCTTTCTGAACTCGCCCAAAAAGCTGATGGCTTGCAACTCTCCGTACTGCAAACTCCCGAATCGGTGGACCGGTGCAAGGCTCGAAGCTTCGTAGACAGGCGCGTTCTGCCCAAACCTTTAACCATTGCTGCCAGTGAGTGGACTATTAGTTAACCTTGGGGGATTACCTCGTGTGAGTGAACATGGCAGGCTTGGTGATTTATCGAATCTGCAATTGGAAAGACGATGCTGTCATTACCAATATTCAAGGAGACTTCCCAGAGGGGGAGACACCATATTTGGTTTAGTTGCTTCTTAACACCGATGGGAAGATCATATATGGGGCTTGTACATGTGCAAGGTAAGTTTTAAATGATGATATTTACTATTTATCATGTTTGGGAGTATTTGGAGGTGGGGTGGGAATGGGAGCTGTATTGGCTTTGAGGGTCATTATAAATATATATTGTTATGACCATGGGTACCGAGTGTATTATGAGGAGGTTAATCCTCATTTCTCCTCAGAAGAACTGGACCTGGGGCCACCGCTTATAATTAAATTTGTGGTACGGTGGGTTGCTTAACAACCACGAAAGCCATTCAGTTAACCACTAGTTCCAGGTCCACCGTCTAATTTGCGGTTTAACTCGAGGTCACGTGGCCTCCTGACCGGGAAACGCGCTCTCGGCGATGCACCAATCTTATCTTGATTAAATCTGAAGTAAGGCGGCCGAGCATTTAACGCTGGTTGACAGGTTAATTAGTTTGGGAATTACCTCCCAGTCTATCGAGGTTCGGGCAATGCTGGATCAATGGAAGGAAAGGACAAGCATGGACAGGTTGAAACGTCAACAAGGAATTTATTATTAAGAAAAAATAAATAAACTGAAGAACTTTTTATTTCCTTGTGGAGTAAGTGGAGGAATTCAAATCAATCAAAATATTCAATCAACAAAATAATCTCAAAGAAAGAAAGAATTCAACAAACAGTTATAGAAAAATAGACAAAGAGCAGATGCTTATCATTATGCCTTACTTACCAATTAAACACTAGACATGGGTACCCAGCAGATCATTCAGGGGGAAAAGAAATCCGGTCTCGGCTTACCAAGGCAGAAGTCATCGTGTGTCTAATAAAATGTCCCAAAATGTGTGAGCGTGCCTTTGTCCATTGCCAGCGCACTGCCTCGTCGTGCACCCACCCGCAAACATGCTCGAACACCAATCGACGTCACGTCGTCACGGCCAGCAACCAGGGACACCATGAATCAGATACGCCAAGAGCCAGGTACCGAGCAGAACCAACAGAAAAGGTCCAAGCGTCACCAACCGTCTCATATCAGGAGCTATCAGGAGCTGTAAGAAACCGTCAGAAGCTATCACCAAACATCACCAATGGTCGGGAGCTGTAAGGAACCATTACTAATGTTCACGAGCTGCAAGGAACTGTCACTAACGGTCAGGAGCTGCAAGGAACCGTCACCAACTGTCAGGAGCTGCAAGGAACCGTCACCAACTGTCAGGAGCTGCAAGGAACCGTCACCAACTGTCAGGAGCTGCAAGGAACCGTCACCAACTGTCAGGAGCTGCAAGGAACCGTCACCAACTGTCAGGAGCTGCAAGGAACCATCACCAACTGTCAGGAGCTGCAAGGAACCGTCACCAATGGTCAGGAGCTGCAAGGAACCGTCACCAATGGTCAGGAGCTGCAAGGAACCGTCACCAACGGTCAGGAGCTGCAAGGAACCGTCACCAACGGTCAGGAGCTGCAAGGAACCGTCACCAACGGTCAGGAGCTGCAAGGAACCGTCACCAACGGTCAGGAGCTGTAAGGAACCGTCAGGAGCTATCGGGAACCATCACCAACCATGAGCAACTGTCAGGAATGCAGTCCTCCTGTCCTTTTATAAGCGACCAGTGTGGGTGGAGCCTCAAGCAGACTTCAGCCAAATGCAGCTTGCCCATTGGCACAATCGCTGCATGTGACCTCCAACCATCAATTCTTGCGATCATTCTTTCCCCACCATCGAACAAGATACAACTCCCAATTAACACAGGCCTGGCTTACAATGCCACGTTCAGGGCCCTGGACGGGCGCCAGAGGGTGGCCATTTGCCGGAATTGCCGAGCGAAAACATGGGGCGCTCACAAAACGTCAACGGCGGCCTTCACCTCCCCGTTCGGCCCGACACGAGCAGGAGCCAGTCAGCATCCATGAAGCTGCTGAACGGGGCATCAGGCGTCAATGGAAAAAGGTGGATGTCAAACGTCAGTGAAAGAGAGGTGGGTGTCGAACATCATTGAAAGAGGTGGGTGCCTGAGGTAAATGATCCACAGCCATGTCTGTCCGTCAACATAAACTGTCCAGAAAAAGCTTATGGTGCGTTTAATCAAATGTTCTGTATGTTCAAAGTGTCTTAAATCGTCTATTTCTAAGCCAATGCGTCCTGATAGAAAGGGAATCTATTCTATACTCTTCTCCAACGCATCAGAGAGTTAGAATCCCACCAGACAAGGGGATGGGTCTATTCTGAACATGCATTTATGGAAATAACTATTTGAGGACTTGGAATGTTGTGTGCATTAGTCAGATCCGATTCTGAAATCCATAACAATATTTTTTGTTTGGCTCCCAGGTGACGAGAAATTATACTAGATTTTTGCATCTCTTGGTAAAAGGTGTGTGTGTGTGTGTGTGTGTGTGTGTGTGTGTGTGTGTGTGTGTGTGTGTGTGTGTGTGTGTATGTGTGTGTGTGTGTGTGTGTGTGTGTGTGTGTGTGTGTGTGTGTGTGTGAGAGACAGAGAGAGAGAGAGAGAGAGAGAGAGAGAGAGAGAGAGAGAGAGAGAGAGAGACAGAGAGAGAGAGAGACAGAGAGAGAGAGAGAGACAGAGAGAGAGAGAGAGAGAGAGACAGAGAGAGAGAGAGAGACAGAGAGAGACAGAGAGACAGAGAGACACAGAGACAGACCGACAGAGAGAGAGATATATATATATATATATATATATATATATATATATATATATATATATATATATATATATATATATATATATATATATATATATATATATATATATATAGATGGCGCCTGTCGTTGCGTAATTTTTTAAAAAAAAAAAACTATAGTAATTTTTTATAGTAAAAAAAACCTACCAATTTTCAAGTCATTAAGTCGAGGGATTCAGGAGTACACACTTTCCCATCTGTGTCTGCATATGAGGAAAACAAACACAACCAACACACACACACACACAGCATGATATTATAGTATGATTATCCACCAGTATGGTTTTCATGCACAGAATTAACACATTTTCTGATGACTTGTAATACCCCCTCACAACAGAAGCGGTTTTTTTTAACAACTTTTTTATTTTTTATTTTTTTATTTTGAAGGCATGTTTTCTCTAATTGTTTTTGGCCTGCGGAGAAAAAATATGAATGAGTGTCGTATAGACGACGAGCAATTTGGCATTGTCAGGTTTACAACTCTCTTCATCTGGTTACCATTCCTATGTATTCTTGTGAGTCCGATCTACATTCAGGAACGAAGCGGTTCTGGTTAAGCATTTTGAGATGACAATTTGTTTTGTCGAAATGCTGAAGATGATGTTTTAAAGACTGTTTGAATCGCAGATTTTCCGCTGGCAGGTTGAAGGTGCCCGTCGAGCAGAACCGAGTCGCTGAAAACGCACACACAGCACGTGCGCAAAAGGCCTTGTTAGCATTAATACGTCATTTTGAAAGCCCTTTATTTTGGGTGCAACCGGTCAATGGTCATGTGTCCTTTGAAAATCATTTTGCAGACCATAATTCGAGGTAGAAGCATCTTGTGCTCTCTCTCTCTCTCTCTCTCTCTCTCTCTCTCTCTCTCTCTCTCTCTCTCTCTCTCTCTCTCTCTCTCTCCCTCTCTCCCTCTCTCCCTCTCTCCCTCTCTCTCTCTCTCTCTCTCCCTCTCTCCCTCTCTCCCTCTCTCCCTCTCTCTCTCTCTCCCTCTCTCCCTCTCTCCCTCTCTCCCTCTCTCCCTCTCTCCCTCTCTCCCTCTCTCCCTCTCTCCCTCTCTCCCTCTCTCGTCCCCTTTCTCTCACACACTCTCTCTCTCACACTCTCATACTCCCTCTCTCTCCCTTCCCCTCTCATGTGGCCTTTTGAAGCTGTTATATTGTTTGACAAAAGTTGTCACAGGATGATAAATTAAAATCTCCCATTTTCAATGTCACCATCTAAGGTTCTTTGGTGCATGGGAGCAAGTCAATGGAATTTCACTTTTGCAAGGAGACAATCTGCTAAGTTATTCAGTGAGGCACAATTAGCATATAAATTTATCCTGCTTTGTTTCTAACTCTCATCTCTGCCCTCCTTTGTTTTCCATATCCCTTACCCATCTCCTCTGCACCTGTTGACATATCTAGTCATTCCATGGCAGAGAGGCTGGAAATCACCATGAATAAAGTGGATGCACAACAGCAGGCACTCTCGGCCACAGAGGAGCTGTCATTGGAGTTAGAAAAAGAGAAGATTATGAAGAAACTGGAGATGAAGCAGCTGGAAACACAGCATGCCAAAGAGCTAGCCAGGAAGGAAATGTTAATTGCACAGGTGAACTCCTTTTCTTTTCACATATCTTTTTCTGGCATATGACTCCTTCACTCCTTTGGATGGTATTGAGAGGAAGCTTAGTGTAGAGGACAGAAACGGGGTGGGCGGTGGTGAGCTTGTTTCGAGGCTGTTGACATTTTATGAATGTGGTTGTTGAAGACTTTCCCCTCCTCACACCCCCCCCCCCAACCAACTATGGTTATTTTATTTACTTTCGTCCTCTTTTTACCTTCTTGCTCTTCCCCGTGTCGTACTCGAGTCATCAACTCTGACGGGGTTTCAATTAATTCCTTTGAAACTCCAGACTCAGGAGGGTTAATACTCGATGGAAACCTGGATTCGAATCTTTAAATCTGCAACCCAATCGAGTTGTTATCCAGCTGTTGGGGATTTAACTCCACACCTTAAATAACATCTGCTTAGGAACGGGGATTGAAATTGATAAAAGAGGGTGGAGGGCTGGAAGAGATTAACAAGAAAGCATCCATTAGGCAAGGGTGGTGGTGGTGATGTCACGTTGGTTTGCGAGATTTGACCTTTGAGACTCTTTACTCGTCTGGGACACTTGACCTTTGAGACATGCGACTTATCTTGACACTTGACCAATGAGACATGTGACTGAACTAAAAGACTCGACCCCATGATGCATGAATGCCAGTATGGTTATCGGCTTTGTGCATAGATTGTGCTTATTCCCGGGTGAAGGCCCAACCCGATGACTCAAGTTTTGGACCTGAGCATTCCACACTGAGTGTTGCCTTCTATTTGACATTCCTTATAAACTTCTCTCTACAGCTGGAAGATGTAAACAAGCGGCTAACAGTAGAGCTGGCAACCATTACAGTGGAGAAAGTAGAGGTGAACTCATCTTACCAACATATCAAAGAAGGCAAGTCGTACAGTTAAACAAACATCTTTTGACTCATCCTCATCACTCTTCAGACAACTTTTGTACTTTCCTCAAATACTATCTTATTTTTCATTCCAATGAAGAGCTAATTTATTCAGGAACACAAAATTTATTTTGACATTGTGTAATCAGTTATTATTATTATTTATTTATTTTATTATTATTTATTTGTTTGTCTAGTTTTTTTTATTGCTGTTTTTTGAAAAATAATTTTATTGATCCAACTTCTAAAGCTGATGAATGTTTGTTGTTTACAATTGTCACCAACAAACGATTTGCTCCATTTGTGAGTTGTTTACGAGGTCGTCATGAATGAACGAACGTATGTGGCCCAACTCGAGACCTCATGCTTTGGCTCGTGTTTAGTTATTTGATCAAAGCGATTTCTATCCCCAGAGTTGGAGAATTCGAAGAGTGAGCAGCAGGAAGTGATGAGCATCAAGGCTACATACGAGAAACAGCTACAGGTTGAGAAAACACTGAAAACTCAGGTGGGTTGTGTTTTAAGTCTTGCTGTTCATCACTTCTTAACAAGCAGTTATTTCCAGAAATAGTCTTGCAAAACTTGTTTTTTTCAGGCTGTGAACAAGCTGGCAGAGGTAATGAACCGGAAGGACATACGGCAGGACCGGAGGCAAGCCAGTGCCACCGACCTGCGGCGTAAAGACAAAGAGAACCGCAAACTGCAGTTGGAGTTGAGGCAGGAGCGTGAAAAGTATGGGCAGATGGTGGCCAAATATCAGCGCGAGCTCGGTGATGTACAGGCTGTAAGCATGCATGGCAACCACTACATCATTGCACATGTCCAGAGTGAATCACCAGGAATTTATTTGGTCGTCACGTCATCGAGCAATACCAACGTTGTATGCAGTGCAGCTTAAAAAACACATGCTCGGTTGTTTCTATTTTGTGTCTGATATATTACTGTTGGTCATGGCAGCAATACCAGGAGGAGATGCAGAAGGTCTTGGAATTGCAGATGGCTTTGGACAGCCGGGACAGTGACATGGAGCAGCTCCGGGCACAGCTACGCACAATTCAGGCAGCACTTGAGGCACAGGCCTTGACAGGCAGTCACGGAGACATCACGGATGGTGCAATCACTACACTCGCTATCACTGATGGTTTGTTCTGCACTCACTCACTGTGCCTTTTCAAGAAAAAAAAAATCTTCTTCTTCAATGAGAGCAACCTTCCTTAATCAGGAAAATTTAGCAGACTGGCTTGTCTGCTTTCACCCAAGACTCGAGTAGTCTTTCATCCCAGTACCTTGACTGGATAGCCCTATCTTTTCATTCGATGTTCGTAGTACACATCATTCTTTATTGCCAGGACATTATCTTCAAACATAAAATAATGGCTTGTACCTCCGCAGCCAGATATTGATGAGAAAGCAGAGATGAACAAGTGGTCTGAGTGTGAAACTGATGAGGTTGTTAGGAATAGTTACGTTAGTAAAAGGCAGATAGTGTATTATTTATTCCAGACAATGTTATTTTTTTATTATTATTTGATGCAGAGTCGAGACTCGTGGAGGAACTCAAACACAGAATGGATCAGGATGTAACAGTAGGAAGCGAGGGTGTAGTGACGCATCAACAGCTTGGTTGATGGAAAAAATAGGACACTTGGAAGGATAAGGGGTTTCGGGAAGAATGAGAGCAAAGGGAGGACACTTGGTGAACAAGATGGAAACTGCCGCTAACTGCCAATCACAGAGGTTGGAGGAAAAACTGGAAATTTGGAAAGGGGTAGGCTTGGGGGGGTTAATGGGGGTATAAAATAACATGGCTTTGGATGGGGATGAACAGCTGTCTTGAAACTCTGGAGGGAAGAAAGAGATTGAAGAGAATGTGGAAGTTAGTTCCACCGGTGTGAGAAAAGCAGAACAATTGAGTGGAAGTGAGTGATTCTATGCCTGGTGTTGGCTTAATGGTTAGGGTGCTGGGCTTGAGGTCCTCGGATCCTGAGTTCAAATCCCCTTTGCCTGTTGAATTAATACCAGGTGGGGTTGACTCAGCCTGTCATCCTTCCGAGGTCAGCAAAATGAGTGCCAGCTTGCTGGTATCCTGTATCGGAGTGGTGACCCGTCCAGTATTGTGCCCAATAGCCAAGGAGACTGCTTCGGCAGCACCAGTGCTCTGCAGAGTATGGTCCCAATGGATGGATGGAGTGATTCTGCATTGGGAGTTTTACCAGAAGAGGGTTGTTGGCAAACTTTATGGGCCGTGCAGAAACCTGGGGGAGGGGGAGGAGAGAGTACAGAAATGGCAGAAGGTGAAAGACCAGAAATGAGGCTGGAGAAGACAGATAACATGATGCAAATTATTCCCTTTTAGTTGAAAAACCTCCATAATATACAATTCCCTGTGGCGGCACTCGCTCGCATCCACCCGAAGTAGCAATAATTTAAATTACCAACATGAGAGCATCACACAAATGCATCGACAATACAGTCATCCTGGGAGAATGGTACACATACTCGGGATAATAACGAGTTGTTACCTCATGGATAATAACGAGTAAATGTTTGTTTTCAACCAGAGGCAATTGGCCCTTAGCATTGTCCCTTCCATTTTTTTTCATAACCCTGTTTGAATTGACTGATTAAACTTAAAGGGTGAACTCGGGCAATCCTGCGCCAGACTTGATCAACACACACTGATGTTTGAAAAATAAAAATTATTTTGTTGCGTAGAGCCAATTGTGGCAATTTCACGTCGATTGCTAAGTTTGAAATGAAGTGCTGTTCCAGGTACATTGATTGTGAAGTAGTATTTTCATGCACATGCCTGTCTTGAAAGATCCAGTACAGCTCAAGCAAATCTTCATAAACACGAATTGATGGGGAATCAACAGAACGTTTATCGAAAGATGCGAACCACCGTGGAGAGCAAGGTGAAGATGGCGTTTCGGACATTATCCCTTCATCGGAGCCAAAAAGAGGGCCGCTCTGCTCTTCGTCGGAGCATTCTCTCCTATTTTTATTTTTTTCTCTCAGAGGAAGGGTCAATCCTGAAACATCCTTTGTTTTTTGTTTTCCCATGCTTCCCACGGTGGTTAGCATACTTCGATCAATATTCAATGACTGCACCCGTCTGCCAACACAGATCGACACTAGACTTCACAACTGAGTCTAGTTTTCCATTCCATCTTTAAGATTGCAATGTCCTTTCAAGAAGGAATGTTCTCCTTTGACCTTTGAACTGATACAGAGTTGAAGCGGACGCAAAATGTCAGGATGTGTGAAGCATCCCCATATGTGTAAATTGCTCTTCCTACTAATGAAACTGTCGTGCATAAATTCAACGTATTAAGTTGTTGGCTCTCAGGGAGAAATATCACGTCTTATTTAAAGTTAGGTCTTGCGACACGATCCTTGACTCCATTTTTACACCTTTAAAGATGCTTAAATTTTTTTTTTTTTGTAATATTGTATATTTGTAGAAAACTCCCTGGTGATGTCTGTGCTTGTCGCACTGTCCTCACCCCTACTCCTCCATCCAACAGTGTTTGAAGGTCGATAAACCGTTTGATTGATTTAATATGGTGTAGATGCAGCGCAGGCTTGATGGGCCGATGGCCTTCTCCTGCACCAAGTTTCTCTTGTATCTTCGTGCAAGGCATACGACTCCAGGCCAAGCGTTCCAAATATAAGATTGTCATTAAAATAGCAATGTTATGATGATGGATTATAGGAAGTTAAGGTTCAAAATGTTACTCATGGTTATGAAAGCGAACTTGCACACTTACCGTCTTTATTTGTACCGATGTGTGGTTTGACAGATATGCGCTTGGAAGGCTGGCTGTCTCTTCCAAACAAGAGCAACTTCCGGCGGTATGGATGGAAAAAGCAGGTTCGTATCTGGATTGTATTTGTAAGAAAGGCTATCTCAATTAAAACTTTTGGTGATTTCGGAAAAGGTCAATTTGAATCAGTTTTGCTTTCATTTTTACTCGTGCTTATTTGGCAACAGTTTATCACACACTTCACATACATTTGTTTGAAATGTTTATTCTCCAGAAGGACTGAAGTGTGCGTGCGTGTGTGTCAGTCAGTCTAAACCCCCCATTCCTTGTTCTTTTTCCTCTAAGTCTCAAATTCCCCTCCATCCCCCCCCCTTCCCTTCACTTAATTTTCCTGTAATCCTCCTTTCACTTTTGCTTTCCCCTCCTCCCATGCTTATCCATTATTATCTTGCCAAAACGAAGTTTTTGCAAGATATGTTAGTCAGCTTGTATGTTTTTTTTTTTTGTTTGTTTGTTTGTTTGTTTGTCTGTAATCATGTATAAAAAATTCTGCAGAGCACAGTTATCATTGGAAATTTTTGTAACTTCGCATATCAGAGGCCTATAGAGGTCCCTTTCAGCGCATAAAATTTTGAAGGTCAAGGTCAAAGGTCAAGGTCACTTTGTCG